>NC_041387.1:84098904-84117022 GCF_002162155.2 Triticum dicoccoides | reverse complement strand
CGCCATAATGCAACACAAGCACATGTTCCTGTCGTTGATAATTCCAGGACCCAAGTATCCAGGGAAGAATATAAGTGTGTACATGCAACCACTGGTAGATGAGTTGAAAGAAGCTTGGGTGAATGGGATACGGACATACGACGCTACGAGCAAAAAGAACTTCACAATGCATGTTTGGTACCAGTACTCATTTCATGATTTACCGGCGTATTCACTTTTCATGGGGTGGTCTGTGCATGGGAGGTTCCCATGCCCAAGGTGCAAGGCAAGCATGAAGTGTCGTTGGTTGCAGCATGGTCGCAAGTATTCTTGCTTCGATTTTCATAGACAACATTTGCGTCTTGACCATCCATTCAGAAAAGACAAGAAGAGCTTCATGAAAGGTGAAGTCGTTGAACACTCGGCACCACCTGAGATGACGGGTGAACAAATTCGTGATCAACTAAATGCTCTCCAGCCTGATCCCAAACGTCCAGGGTATTTCTTGGGATATAACGAAGAACACGCATGGACTCATAAGCCATGCTTATGGAATCTCCCCTACTTCCACCATCTCGAGCTCCCACATAATATTGATGTAATGCACACTGAAAAGAATATCACCGAGGCCATTTTTGGCACATTGTTCAACATTGCTGAGAAGACGAAGGATAATACTAAGGCTAGACTTGATGTAATGAAGCTATGTCATAGACCCGAACAAAACTTGCGACAACCTGATGGCAAGAAAAACTGGAGGATGCCAAAGGAGAGGTTTGTTCTTACTAGGGAACAAAAGAAGGAGATACTCATGTGGTTCAAAACTTTGTTGTTTGTCACATCCCTAGCTTCTGGTAATGCTCTAGGCTAGCTTCATGTGTGCATCATGTCTATATTCCGAAAGTTGAAATGAGGAAATTGAAAGCCTCGAAAATCATTTTAATAAAGGGGCAAGAAACCCTAAAATTGCAATCAGTAAATCCAAAATGCCCTAGAAATAGCTCTGACAATTTTGGCAAGAGTTATAAATCAAACCAAAATTTTGGGACATTTCTAAGGAGTTATTTGGGCTTTGATTTTAAATCAATATTTTATTTGAATTTGGAGTTATATTCATAATATATAATGAATATATTTTCAAATGTCCTGAGATATTTTATGTTTATGAGGAGTAGACCTTAAGTGACATAAAATTATCCAGGGGAGTTTTGGCACTGTTTTCAAATTTGTTTGAATTTGAATTCAGTGGCAATTAAATAGAAAACAGAACAGATATATAAAAAAAAGAGAAGCCCAGCCACTTACCTGGCGCCCACTTACCTGGCCCAGCTCCTCCAGCGGCCCAGCCCGCCACCGCTACCCTCCCTGTCGCCTTCCTCCTCGCGCCAGTAGGCAGAGGAGGGACACGACGCACGCGCTCGAGCTCGCCACGCCACCGCCCTGCTCGTCTGCATCGCCTGGCCACCGCGACGCCGCGCGTCATCTCCTCGGCGCCGCCCCGACCCCCTAGACCCCCTCGCTCTCTCCCTCTCCCTTGTTTCTCTCCTCTGCTTCCTCTCTCTCACTCGCCCGAGCGCAGCCGCAGCCGCGCCACCATAACGCCGCGGCCACCGTCTCCCCCTCGACCCCTCGCTGTGCTTGCGAGCTCCGTCTCGACGTCCCCGACCTCCTCGACAAGCCACGACGCCACGGACGCGCTGCAACGCCGCCATCACCACCGTCTTCATCGCCATGGCCGGAGATCGCCGCCGCTCGATTCACAGCAACGAGGACGCCCCCGAGCTCACCAACCCCTTCGTTCAATCCGCTGTGAGCTGCTGCGTCGATCCCCTCCCTCCCCTGGCACTTTTTCTCCTGCTAGCGCCAATATCCACCGGAGCCGAGAGCTCTTCGCCGCCGGCCATGTCGCCGCCTTAGCCACCGTTGCCTAGAGCTGCAACCGAGCACGCGGCCGTGCTCAGTGCAACCCCAGGAGGTCGTAACACCCCCCTTTGCCTCCTGCCGTGCTCCCTAACACCGACCCCGAGCTCACCCGAGCTCCGGCCGCCGCCGAGGTCGACGCCGTGCTCAACTCCGGCCACCTCGCGGCCTCCCGTCCGTTCCTTTGGATGCGGAGGAGCAAGAGCTTCTTCCTAGTGCCCTCAGCGCGCCAAACCACCGCTCGTAGCGCCAAACCCGCCACCACCCGAACTCCGGCCGCCGCTGTCGTCATGATTGACGTCGCCTCTGGCCACCCTAGCTTCTCCCGTTTGCCCTGTTAGATGCGCGCGAGCCTGGGCATCCCGTAGAGCCCCTCCGCCGCTCTTTTGGTCATCGGAGGGCGAATCCCGACGCTCTCCGCCGTCCCTGGCCTCGCCGGCGACGAGCCTTGGGTCAACTCCGGCGAGTTTGACCCGGGTTTGACCCAACTGGCCGGTTTGACCCCCCTCTCTCTCACTGACATGCGGGCCCCGCCCGGCTAATTAAGTTAGGTTAGTATTAACTAAGCTAGGTTAGTTTAGTTAGACACTGACACTCGGGACCCACCGGTCAGAGTTTGACCGGACTGTGCCACGTTGACCTGCTGACGTCATCATGATGTCAGGATGACGCAGCAATGTTTTCTGGATTTGTTTTTATTCAGAAAATTCCAGAAAATTGTATAAACTTCTAAAAATCATAGAAATTCAACCGTAACTCCAAATTAAATAATTTATATATGAAAAATTATCAGAAAAATTCAAGGAATCCATCTGTACCATTTTCATGCATGTTAGAACAACTTATAGCTGCTGCTTAGCACAAATCAATTAAATGGCATTTGAATAATCACATATGGAGTTTAAATTTGAATCTTGTATTCAAACCAACTTCATTTAATCTGTTGCTAGTTGCATTAGCTCAAAACACATTCATTTTGCCATGTCATGATCATGCATCGTATTGTGCATTGCATTGATTGTGTTCCCTTCTATGTTGCCGGTATTTGTCCCCTCTCGATAGACGTGATACCGATGATGTGATCGTTGACACTGATGAAGACTCAATGCTATCTTCAGAATTGCTAGGCAAGCAAAAACCCCTTGTTCATTCCGATACAAACCCACTCTCTCGCTCCTGCTCTCTTTTACTGCATTAGGACAACAACGATTCATCTGTTACTTGTTGCGGTAGTTGAACCCCTTTATCCTTTGCATGACCTGTCATTGCCACAGTAAATAGATGAAACCCACTAGCATGAGTAGGAGTTGTTTGAGCCCTGTTGTGCCTACTCATTCTTGCTTGTTTGTCATGCCTGCTACTGCTTAGAGTTGTGTCAGGTCTGATTCATCGGGAATGGATCAGAGGTGTGTGAACGTGTCCTACCATTGAGAGCTAAGTGTGTGAACACGATTTGGTAAAGGTAGCGGTGAGAGGCCATGTAGGAGTACATGGTGGGTTGTCTCATTGAAGCCGTCCTTAGGAACTGAGTTCTGTGTTTGTGATCCATGACTTAGCTACTACCATACATTAGGCCCTGAAATATGACCCCGCTCGACTTCTTAATCACCCTTGTCTCTGTCCAGGAGTTGCAAGTAGTTTCTGGTGTTTGTAGTATGCTGGAGGCCGTGGACAGCGCTGACCGTAGGGGTGGGCTGTGATGCGGTAGGCACGTGGCCGGGTAAACCGGGCACCCGTTTGGTGTCACGGAACCCTGTTCACATCGTTTGGGGCTGTGAGCGAAACTCCGGCCGGATCTCCTCATGGATGGAACCCGAATAGGCGATAAACCTGGACTAGAGACTTAGGTGTTTAGGTAGGTCGTGGTCTACACCCACGTCGGCTTTCGCTTGAAGTCTGCCGAGCACATGTCGTGTGCAGACGCTAAGTGGTGGAAACATGTATGAAGAAGTACACCCCTGCAGGGTTAACATCATCTATTCGAATAGCCGTGTCCGCGGTAAAGGACTTCTGGGTTGCTTATATCAGTTCATAGACAAGTGAAAGTGGATACTTTAAAATGCGCAAGATAAGCGTGAGTGCTATGGATGGCGTTCTCGTAGGGAGACGGGAGCGGATCCATAGTGGTGTATTGATATGGTGAATATGTGGACTCATGTGCGCCACCTCAAAAGAGTCGTAGTTTAGGATAGCCACCGAGTCAAAGCTGGCTTGCTGCAGTTAAACCCCACCATCCCCTTGTTGAAAATGATGCATATGTAGTTAGTTCTGATGTAAGTCTTGTTGGGTACATTTGTACTCACGTTTGCCTATTTTATGTTTTTGCAGAGAGACCTCAGTCTCACTAGTAGTTCCACGTGGACTTCGACGTTTAGCTTGTTACCTCAGCTACGATCTTGTGCCTCGGCAGGATTTGGTAGATAGTCAGGCTTCTCAGCCTTTTTCATTTATAGATGTCTGTACTCAGACATGATAGCTTCCGCTTGTGCTTTGATATGTATGCTCTGAATGTTGGGTCATGAGACCCCTGTTTGTAATATCTCGCTCCTCGGAGCCTAATGAATAAATACTTGAGTTGTAGAGTCATGTTGTGATGCCATGTTGTATTTGCACATATCGAGCATATTGTGTGTATGTTATTGAAATGCTTGGTATGTGTCGGATCTGACAACCTAGTTGTTTATCCTTGGTAGCCTCTCTTACCGGGAAATGTCTCCTGGTGTTTCCACTGAGCCATGGTAGCTTGCTACTGCTCCGGAACACTTAGGCTGGCCGGCATGTGTCCTTCGTCGTTCCTGTGTCTGTCCCTTCAGGGAAATGTCACGCGATGAATACCGGAGTCCTGTTAGCCCGCTACAGCCCGGTTCACCGGAGTCCTGCTAGCCCAGTGCTACAGCCTGGATTCACTCGCTGATGACCGACACGTTCGATGCTGGGTCATGGATGCCTGTCCCTGTAGGTTTGTGCCACTTTGGGTATACGACTAGCCATGTCAGCCTGGGCTCCTTATCATATGGATGCTAGCGACACTATCATATACGTGTGCCAAAAGACGCAAACGGTCCCGGGCAAAGGTAAGACGACACCCGTGGGAATACCGTGCGTGAGGACGCAAAATGATATGAGGTGTTACATGCTAGATCGATGTGGCATTGAGTCGGGGTCCTGACAGCGTTGGTATCAGAGCTTGACTGCCTGTAGGATTACCAAGCCAAACTGGTCGAAGTTGAGTCTAGAAATTCTTTAGTTATATAAGGGAATTGATTGTGGGATGGAACGTAAGGCTCTTTTTACTCCTTATACCTCATGCCCTTCTGATCTGAGTCATCTTATCTTTCCTACGGGGATTAAGAGCTAGGCTATCTCTTCTTTCTATCAGGATCACGCGTTACTAATCCGTAGACTTATAAGATTGTTGGATTTAAGCTTGAGTTCAGTTTCTACTACTTCCGTATGTTAATTGTTGATCTCGAAACCTTGATATTGTGCTTCTGTGTGGTTATGCCACCATTTTTGTGAATGTCTCAAATTGTTTTTCTAAGCATTTACAGCCGTTATGCTGTCCGAGTAATCCCAGGTTTCTAATTAGTCTGATGCATTTGCAAATCCTCTCTTTTCGTTCCCGATGTCCCTTATGGTCAGAATAAGCACACTAACCGGTGCGTTAAGGTAATTTATTGCCTTGACATATATGTTGGAGCTATTATTATGACCCTAGGTGTTTTTGGGAGTCACCTAGTAAGCTAGCCATGATTTGTGTCCTAGTGTGATGATTCTGGCCTTTATTCTCGAAAGCATCCCGTGATGCCACTTAGTAGTAGGTATTCTACTCCTTGGGTTTTGAACCCGAGATTCACCCTACTTACTTCATGTTGATAGTGTTTGCTAGTCCCTTTAGGATAGTAGTAACCTTTGCGATAGTCCTCGAGGTTCGTGGTACATCCTTCTTCCAATTACCATGAACCATTCTTGGCAGGAGTTCTTCTGAACCAAAAGATGACAACAAGAGTGCTCTCGATGAGTTCTCCATGCTATATTGTGACTCTGCCAGCTCAACCCTTCTGCATGGGTTATCCGGAAGAATTATGTTGAACTTGGTTTGACATACTAGTCTATGCATCCACAACTCAGAAAGTTATATGTTCCTTTGAGTTGTCCCTCTTTAGTTGTCTACTGACCTTCGTCTATCAATTGATAGTCAAGAGTATGCGTGCGTTCGTTTATCGATGCCTATTACTTTTGTGGTCCGTCAAGCCATTCTATCGCGGAATGACTAGGAGAAACAAACTCCAGTACCTCTTCCATATCTAGGATTGGGTCAAAACAATTGTACTCCGCAGATCAAAATGCCAATCCAGCTTTTGCTCTGTTCTACCTTGGAGTATTACCATCTTTTATATCGGGATTGTTATAGGAATTGCACACCATCCTATGAACTCTTGGTACAGTGATACTTTTGCCATCATTGTTCATTCCTTGGTTCCTGTGTTATTGTAACCGGAATGCCGACAAATGAATCATGGCGTGTGAAATCAATACTGCTAGCAACTTTGTTGCTTGGTAGTTAAAGGATAATAATTTCATTCTTAGCGTGTTGGTTCTTGAATCATCATTCTAAGACTGATCGTGCTATCTAGTCCTTATTTCCGGTGCACCCTTCGATCAATGAGTTAGGATTGTGTCAAGTCCTCACTCATTTGATCATATCGTCTTGCCCTGAAAAGCAAGATTGTTCTCGATCTTAGTAACATATCGGTGGTTCGTGATTTTCCGAATATCTTCTCGAAAGTATCACCAGGTTGTCACCTGACTGTTATGTTAAGCTCGTGATCAAGTTGGTTTATCCTGTAAACCACCCTTTCTCCAAGAATCCGTGTTGGATACCCCTGAGCTAGTTGGTTAAGCTATGCATCAACTTGGAGAGTTGGAAGATAGAAGCTTGTCGGATATAGTTCATTATAAGGGATGTCTTGTATGTGTGTTGAAGAAAGTTGATATTTTCATGGACTGAACCTCGTGATCAGTTAATGGACCTATCATTTTATCCAACCTTTGATTGGAGTATGGGCTATCATCCAATCAGACCAGAACCAACGATATTCGTAATGTTGTCTTACTCGTGGTTGATCCCTCGAGTATACACCATTATATCTTTTGGGTCTGACCCATGCTATCACTTGTTCACTTAACTATGGAATTCCTTTTAAAAGGAAACCCAGATGAATTGTTGTTGAGCCCATTGACAATATCCTTATCTCCTCCATGATTTTGTTGGACATTAAGCTAGTGTTGGAAACTTTTGAAAGCATTTTCTTCATGCTAGCTCATGAAGTATTTGTTTGATGAAAGGAGTGACTTCCTCTTATACACGTGCATTTGGTGAAAGTTGCCGCCGTGAATTTGAGAAAGTTAGTTTTGCTTCCTCTGGAATCATCCCAAGTCAGTCATGCATATGTGCGAAGTATTCTGTGGTCTGGAGATTTGCAACCTCCATTCTATATGTATATCCTAGCACACCAAGCCACTGATTGAGTTGTTCAAAGATAAAGGAGTCTGTCCAAGGTGAACTCTTTGGACTTCCACGCGTGGAGACTTCGATGTCATTAATGATGGTTCCCCCTCCTGAACTCGGTAGTGTTTTATTATAAGACTACTTTGTGGTCATGCTTGTCTTGGACAACATGTTCACATGTTTGTAGCAGAACCAGCTCATGTTTTGGAGCTTGCTATCGTAGTTCATCTCCCGAGAATCCCGCAACGTCATCTCGTCGATTTGTGTTGCAAACTTTCATTTTTCTTCCTAGACTCGATGAGTCTGGAATATCCTGACACCAACCAGATCTGAATCTCAGGCAGATATGATGGTTTGGAACATTTCCCAAGAACTATAATATCGGTCCCTCGAAAATCGGTAAAGTGGATGTCGTGGCCAACACACCCAGCCGGAAGACCTGTTATTATAATATCTTGATTGAGGAAGTTGGCCACCTCCCCATAGGGATTTCGTAGGATTTACTCCCTAGTTGCCCCTATGGATTTTGAGATCCCGAAGTCCGACCTTTTTACTTGATGTTCTAGATATCAAACCATATCTATGAATGGGTTACGCTAGCACATCAAGGAGAACATTAGAAGCAGAGTGCTAAATGTCTCTCGGTCGATCGTCCAGATTTTGTTCCTTGGCTCGCTAAGGTGAAATCTGAGAAAGTGTTATCCTCCTTTGCATCTGCATCGTCCATCGCTGTTCATCATGGTAGTATGTTGTGTTGTCAGCATCCTTGACACGGATGTTGGTAAAACCTTGATGATTATGGAAATGCTCAAGTTCTTGAGAGCACGCACAAGCGCTACGTGTTATCATCGGCTCTAACTGGGATTCCTCTCGGTTTCCTCGGCAATGCTATGACCTTTTCAAACAGTGAATCCACTCTCTATTGTTGGGTTCTTCCCTAGTTACCAGAATCATTCCCATCATTTGCATTTTGTTCCCAGCTTGCACGGCCAATGTGCCATTCTACCATGGGTCTCTTCCATTTCCGGTGATAAGCAAATTCATCCATTACGTTGTTTTCAACAAGGTAATCCACATCATCAAAGTCCGAGTATGCCATTCTACCGACCCCCTCCAAATGATCGCCTGTGATTGCCTTAGGCTGGTATGAAGAGTTTCAATGATCTCTGGATCAAAGGTAATTCTTTTTGCCACTTAGGGTAATAATCTATGAATCACCCTCCTCTAGGATGTTTCGTCGTGGTATCATGGCAACTCAACTCCTCGCTACGTCGACAACCGTTCACCACCCTCTTAGGTGTGGAATTGTGGTCTACCTAGTGAACCCTCGTCATCTGCTTCACTCCATTCCTATAGATGTGTGCTTCGCCTCTCAGCTCGAGAGATGTTGCTATGTCTCATTCCGAGAGTTAATCCTGAGTTGTTCGACCTTCGAGAAGATTGATCCTTCTAGAGTTCCCTTCTCCTCTCGTTGTCATGTTGGTTGGAGTTCCCGGAGCAAGACTTCGAGATAATGATGGTGAACGAATCAACGTTCATTTGAAGTGCACCCTGGATCGTGGAGATTATGTTAGTTTGTGTTTCCCCTTCATCTTACCCTACGCTTGAATCTCGAGACGAGATTCTTGTTTAGTGGGGGTGAGTTGTCACATCCCTAGCTTCTGGTAATGCTCTAGGCTAGCTTCATGTGTGCATCATGTCTATATTCCGAAAGTTGAAATGAGGAAATTGAAAGCCTCGGAAATCATTTTAATAAAGGGGCAAGAAACCCTAAAATTGCAATCAGTAAATCCAAAATGCCCTAGAAATAGCTCTGACAATTTTGGCAAGAGTTATAAATCAAACCAAAATTTTGGGACATTTCTAAGGAATTATTTGGGCTCTGATTTTAAATCAATATTTTATTTGAATTTGGAGTTATATTCATAATATATAATGAATATATTTTCAAATGTCCACAGATATTTTATGTTTATGAGGAGTAGACCTTAAGTGACATAAAATTATCCAGGGGAGTTTTGGCACTGTTTTCAAATTTGTTTGAATTTGAATTCAGTGGCAATTAAATAGAAAACAGAACAGATATATAAAAAAATGAGAAGCCCAGCCACTTACCTGGCGCCCACTTACCTGGCCCAGCTCCTCCAGCAGCCCAGCCCGCCACCGCTACCCTCCCTGTCGCCTTCCTCCTCGCGCCAGTAGGCAGAGGAGGGACACGGCGCACGCGCCCGAGCTCGCCACGCCACCGCCCTGCTCGTCTGCATCGCCTGGCCACCGCGACGCCGCGCGTCATCTCCTCGGCGCCGCCCCGACCCCCTGGACCCCCTCGCTCTTTCCCTCTCCCTTGTTTCTCTCCTCTGCTTCCTCTCTCTCACTCGCCCGAGCGCAGCCGCAGCCGCGCCACCGTAACGCCGCGGCCACCGTCTCCCCCTCGACCCCTCGCTGTGCTTGCGAGCTCCGTCTCGACGTCCCCGACCTCCTCGACAAGCCACGACGCCACGGACGCGCTGCAACGCCGCCATCACCACCGTCTTCATCGCCATGGCCGGAGATCGCCGCCGCTCGATTCGCAGCAACAAGGACGCCCCCGAGCTCACCAACCCCTTCGTTCGATCCGCTGTGAGCTGCTGCGTCGATCCCCTCCCTCCCCTCGCACTTTTTCTCCTGCTAGCGTCAATATCCACCGGAGCCAAGAGCTCTTCGCCGCCGGCCATGTCGCCGCCGTAGCCACCGTTGCCTAGAGCTGCAACCGAGCACGCGGCCATGCTCAGTGCAACCCCAGGAGGTCGTAACACCCCCCTTTGCCTCCTGCCGTGCTCCCTAACACCGACCCCGAGCTCGCCCCAGCTCCGGCCGCCGCCGAGGTCGACGCCGTGCTCAACTCCGGCCACCTCGCGGCCTCCCGTCTGTTCCTTTGGATGCGGAGGAGCAAGAGCTTCTTCCTAGTGCCCTCAGCGCGCCAAACCACCGCTCGTAGCGCCAAACCCGCCACCACCCAAACTCCGGCCGCCGCCGTCGTCATGATTGCCGTCGCCTCCGGCCACCCTAGCTTCTCCCGTTTGCCCTGTTAGATGCGCGCGAGCCTGGGCATCCCGTAGAGCCCCTCCGCCGCTCTTTTGGTCATCGGAGGGCGAATCCCGACGCTCTCCGCCGTCCCTGGCCTCGCCGGCGACGAGCCTCGGGTCAACTCCGGCGAGTCTGACTCGGGTTTGACCCCACTGGCCGGTTTGACCCCCCTCTCTCTCACTGACATGCGGGCCCCGCCCGGCTAATTAAGTTAGGTTAGTATTAACTAAGCTAGGTTAGTTTAGTTAGACACTGACACTCGGGACCCACCGGTCAGATTTTGACCGGACTGTGCCACGTTGACCTGCTGACGTCATCATGACGTCAGGATGACGCAGTAATGTTTTCTGGATTTGTTTTTATTCAGAAAATTCCAGAAAATTGTATAAACTTCTAAAAATCATAGAAATTCAACCGTAACTCCAAATTAAATAATTTATATATGAAAAATTATCAGAAAAATTCAAGGAATCCATCTGTACCATTTTCATGCATGTTAGAACAACTTATAGCTGCTGTTTAGCACAAATCAATTAAATGGCATTTGAATAATCACATATGGAGTTTAAATTTGAATCTTGTATTCAAACCAACTTCATTTAATCTGTTGCTAGTTGCATTAGCTGAAAACACATTCATTTTGCCATGTCATGATCATGCATCATATTGTGCATTGCATTGATTGTGTTCCCTTCTATGTTGCCGGTATTTGTCCCCTCTCGATAGACGTGATACCGATGATGTGATCGTTGACACTGATGAAGACTCAATGCTATCTTCAGAAGTGCCAGGCAAGCAAAACCCCCTTGTTCATTCCGATACAAACCCACTCTCTCGCTCCTGCTCTCTTTTACTGCATTAGGACAACAACGATTCATCTGTTACTTGTTGCGGTAGTTGAACCCCTTTATCCTTTGCATGACCTGTCATTGCCACAGTAAATAGATGAAACCCACTAGCATGAGTACGAGTTGTTTGAGCCCTGTTGTGCCTACTCATTCTTGCTTGTTTGTCATGCCTGCTACTGGTTAGAGTTGTGTCAGGTCTGATTCATCGGGAATGGATCAGAGGTGTGTGAACGTGTCCTACCATTGAGAGCTAAGTGTGTGAACACGATTTGGTAAAGGTAGCGGTGAGAGGCCATGTAGGAGTACATGGTGGATTGTCTCATTGAAGCCGTCCTTAGGAACTGAGTTCTGTGTTTGTGATCCATGACTCAGCTACTACCATACATTGGGCCCTGAAATATGACCCCGCTCGACTTCTTAATCACCCTTGTCCTCTGTCCAGGAGTTGCAAGTAGTTTCTGGTGTTTGTAGTGTGCTGGAGGCCGTGGACAGCGATGACCGTAGGGGTGGGCTGTGATGCGGTAGGCACGTGGCCGGGTAAACCGGGCACCCGTTTGGTGTCACGGAACCCTGTTCACATCGTTTGGGGCTGTGAGCGAAACTCCGGCCGGATCTCCTCATGGATGGAACCCGAATAGGCGATAAACCTGGACTAGAGACTTAGGTGTTTAGGTAGGTCGTGGTCTACACCCACCTCGGCTTTCGCTTGAAGTCTGTCGAGCACATGTCGTGTGCAGACGCTAAGTGGTGGAAACATGTATGAAGAAGTACACCCCTGCAGGGTTAACATCATCTATTCGAATAGCCATGTCCGCGGTAAAGGACTTCTGGGTTGCTTATATCAGTTCATAGACAAGTGAAAGTGGATACTTTAAAATGCGCAAGATAAGCGTGAGTGCTATGGATGGCGTTCTCGTAGGGAGACGGGAGCGGATCCATAGTGGTGTATTGATATGGTGAATATGTGGACTCGTGTGCGCCACCTCAAAAGAGTCGCTTGCAGTCGTAGTTTAGGATAGCCACCGAGTCAAAGCTGGCTTGCTGCAGTTAAACCCCACCATCCCCTTGTTGAAAATGATGCATATGTAGTTAGTTCTGATGTAAGTCTTGCTGGGTACATTTGTACTCACGTTTGCCTATTTTTTGTTTTTGCAGAGAGACTTTAGTCTCACTACTAGTTCCTCGTGGACTTCGACGTTTAGCTTGTTACCTCAGCTACGATCTTGTGCCTCAGCAGGATTTGGTAGATAGTCAGGCTTCTCAGCCTTTTTCATTTATAGATGTCTGTACTCAGACATGATAGCTTCCGCTTGTGCTTTGATATGTATGCTCTGAATGTTGGGTCATGAGACCCCTGTTTGTAATATCTCGCTCCTCGGAGCCTAATGAATAAATACTTGAGTTGTAGAGTCATGTTGTGATGCCATGTTGTATTTGCACATATCGAGCATATTGTGTGTATGTTATTGAAATGCTTGGTATGTGTCGGATCTGACAACCTAGTTGTTTATCCTTGGTAGCCTCTCTTACCGGGAAATGTCTCCTGGTGTTTCCACTGAGCCATGGTAGCTTGCTACTGCTCCGGAACACTTAGGCTGGCCGGCATGTGTCCTTCGTCGTTCCTGTGTCTGTCCCTTCAGGGAAATGTCACGCGATGAATACCGGAGTCCTGTTAGCCCGCTACAGCCCGGTTCACCGGAGTCCTGCTAGCCCAGTGCTACAGCCTGGATTCACTCGCTGATGACCGACACGTTCGATGCTGGGTCATGGATGCCTGTCCCTGTAGGTTTGTGCCACTTTGGGTTTACGACTAGCCATGTCAGCCCGGGCTCCTTATCATATGGATGCTAGCGACACTATCATATACGTGTGCCAAAAGACGCAAACGGTCCCGGGCAAAGGTAAGACGACACCCGTGGGAATACCGTGCGTGAGGCCGCAAAATGATATGAGGTGTTACATGCTAGATCGATGTGGCATTGAGTCGGGGTCCTGACATTGTTCCCTGATGGGTATGCAGCGAACCTTATGAGGGCAGTGAATCTTGATAAATTGAAGCTCAACAGGATGAAGAGTCATGATTGGCACATATGGCTTGAGCGGTTAACTCCGGTGATGATTCGAGGCTATATCCCTGAGGATGATTGGGAAGTATTGGCAGAGCTTAGCTATTTCTTCCGTGTTCTTTGTGCTAAAGAAGTATCTCCTACTGTGATAGATGAGATGGAAGAACGGCCCCCCGAGTTGCTCTGCAAGCTAGAGAAGATCTTTCCACCAAGATTCTTTAATCCGATGGAACATATGATTTTACACCTCCCTTCCGAGGCAAGAATGGGTGGCCCTGTGCAGAATCGTTGGTGCTATGGACTTGAGAGAATGCAGAAGACTCTTCGAGCTAAATGTAGAAATAAATGTAGAATTGAAGCCTCCATAGCCGAGGCATTCTTGGCAGAGGAGATTACAAACTTCACGACATCACGCTATGCGGCCAATATTCCAAGCTTGCATAATGCAAAGTCTCAATACAATACTGGCGACCCTAAACATGAATCCAAGCTCGGGCTCTTCAAAGGGCAACTCGGACCTGTGGGTGCTTCTGGTTCGAAGCCTTTGGATCCGAAAGAGTGGAAATCGCTTACCTTGTACATCCTCACCAACCTTCAAGAAGTGCGGCCGTACATTGAGTAAGTGTTGGTACATTATGTAACATTTACTCACATGTTTCTCTCTTAACTCCGCTCATTTCTCATTGGGCAGTGAATTCATTGCCCAATTCTCGAATGGAGGGGTCAAACGTGATTCACTTGAAGAGTATGAGCTTCTTGCTGGTGAAGGAGACGGCAATTATGGTTTCATTTCTTGGTTCAGAGAAAAGGTAAGGTTTACTTCTTGGAACACTTGAAGTTGGTATTACGTGCGACTAATACACCTATCCTTCTCTCTTAAACTTGTAGGGTACGTCGATATTGGACAAAGAGTTGAAACAAGTTGCTAATGGGTTTGACTATAAGGTCGGTACATTTGATAAATACGACATCAATGGGTATCACTTCCGCACACATGGGAACGAGGAACGTTGGGACGTTCTAAAATCAAGGAACACGGGAGTGTCGGCTATTTGCAATGGAGTTGAGTATTATGGAAGACTTGATGAAATATATGAACTGCATTACTTTGGGGCAAATCCTCCGAAAGTCGTTGTGTTCAAATGACATTGGTTTGATCCGGAGAAGGTTAGCCGGAGGGATGATATTGGGCAAATCGAAATTCGACAAGACAGCAAATTAGAATGTGAAGATGTCTATATTGTGGTTCAACAGGCGACACAAGCTTTTTATCTCAAGTATGCATGCCAAAAGAAGTACCTTAAGGGTTGGGATGTCGTGTACGATGTGCCGCCACATCGTAAACATCCTTCCCCCAGTGAAGAGGATTATCAACCTCACATCGACCCTGACACATATGATGGAGAATTCTTCCAAGAAGAACATGGGCCTAGAGGCCGTCTCAACATCCATCCACGCATGGAAGTACACATTGACAGTGAAGAAGAAGAAGTCGAAGAGGAAGAAGAAGAGGTTACGAACCTGGAAGACCTCTCAATGCTTGAACGGTTACGTCTAGGAATTGCCGATGAAGGTGACGATGACGGTCAACATGAGGACAACATCCTTGACGACACGTATGATACTGATGACGAGGCTAGAACTGACCTTGAAGAAGAGACGGATTGTGATCCAGATGATCCCGACTATTTTTAGTCGTAGTGTTGAACTGTAATGTTGATTTTGTACTAGTTGCTTTACCATGACCCAGATGATCTCAAACATGTTGTAATGTTGAATTTGTAATATTTTTGAACTTATGCTTATCTATGTGAAGTATAATGTAGTTTTTGTACTATAATTGCCTGGTAATTCTCATTGCGTATGTTTTTTGAACTTATGCTTATTTGTTTGAACTATAATGTATTTGTACTTCAATTGCATTGGTAATTCTCATTGCGACAATTGTTTGAACTTATGCTTATTTGTTTGAACTATAATGTATTTGTACTACAATTGCATTGGTAATTCTCATTGCGACAATTGTTTGAACTTATGCTTATTTATTTAAACTATAATCTTGTATTTGTACTAATTGCTTTACTTTTTGTCATAGCAGGTGAGTCAAGCATGGTGGGCCCACAAAGGAAAAAGCCCGGGCTCCCCATAGCGAGATCTTTGCTTAGCTCTTTTATCGCCGATCCTCCGCCTTCCTCTCATCCTCAGGCTCATCGAGGGAGAGGAAAAGGCCGGGGAAGAGGTGCACGTGGAGCAAATGCTAAGAGAAACCCGGTTCGGCCAGTGTCTCACGCCCCCGTGTCTAAGAGGGTGGAGGACGAGCCGGTGTCTCACTCCCCCGTGTCTGAGAGGGTGGAGGACGAGCCGGTGTCTCACTCCCCCGTGTGTGAGAGGGTGTGTCACGCCCAATATGCGACCCTATCCAAAAGGAACTCGAAGGTCCCACCAAGGATAGACCCGCATATTGAAACGCTTTTGCAAGGTGGATATCATTACATCAACATTACATAATAGATGGGGATACATACATAAGGCATACAATGCCACACGAATACAACATCACAATACAAAAGAGCATCATCCGACTACGGATGAATCACAAACAGAAACTCAAATGACATCCACCCTGCTAGCCTAGGCTGCCGACCTGGAACCTATCCCCTGATCGAAGAAGGAGCAGAAGAAGAACTCCAAAACAAGCAAACATCGCTCTCGCGTCATGATCATCGCAACACCTGTACCTGCAACTGTTGTTGTAGTAATCTGTGAGCCACGAGGACTCAGCAATCCCATTACCATGGGTATCAAGACTAGCAAAGCTCAAAGGGAAAGGAAGGGGGTAAGCGGAACGGTCGTGAAACTAGCAATGATCAAGAAGTGATCCTGAACTCCTACTTACGTCAAACATAACACAGAAACTGTGTTCACTTCCCGGACTCCGCCGAGAAGAGACCATCACGGCTACACACGCGGTTGATGCGTTTTAATTCGGATCTGGTGTCAAGTTATCTACAACCGGACATTAACAAATTCCCATCTGCCTATAACCGTAGGCACGACTTTCGAAAGATTATACCCTGCAGGGGTGTCCCAACTTAGCCCATGAGAAGCTCTCGCGATCAACGAAGGATATACCTTCTCCCAGGAAGACCCGATCAGACTCGGAATCCCGGTTTACAAGACATTTCGACAATAGTAAAACTAGACCAGCAAGACCGCCCGATGCGCTCACATCCCGTTAGGAGCTGCACATATCTCGTTCTCAGGGCAACACCGGATGAGCAATCCGTACAACTAAAACCAGACCTCAAGTTTCCCTGAGGGGGCGCTGCAAAGGTCTCTAGTTCGGACCAACACTTAGACAAGCATTGGCCCGGGGGTGCTGTAATAAAGATGACCCTTGGGTTAATTACTCCCAAGGGAAATGTAGGTGGTGGTGAGGCAAATGGTAAAACCAAGGTTGGGCCTTGCTGGAGGAGTTTTATTCAAAGAGAACTATCGAGGGGGTCCCATCAATCACCCGACCGCATAAGGAACGCAAAATCCAGGAACATAACACCGGTATGACGGAAACTAGGGCGGCAAGAGTGGAACAAAACACCAAGCACAAGGCCGAGTCTTCCACCCTTTACCAAATATATAGATGCATTAATAATAATATAAGAGATATTGTGATATCCCAACATAAACCTGTCCACCATGGAGCAATCTTCAACTTCACTTGCAACTAGCACCGCTATAAGAGGGCTGAGCAAAGCGGTAACATAGCCAAACAACGGTTTGCATAGGAAAGGTGTCAAAGGTTAGAGGTTCATGGTAATTTGGGATGGCTTGATAAACAGGTGATAGGTAGCGCAGCATAGCGATAGAACGAAGCAACTAGCATAGCAATGATAGTAGTGAGATCCAGGGTAGCGGTCATCTTGCCTGAAATCCCGCAAGGAAGAAGAACGAGTCCATCAAGAAGACGAACGGGAGCAGTCGAACGAATCCTCACAATCGCAACATTACCGGAACTAAGAAGCAACACCGGAAAGAAACAAACAACATGGTAAATGCACAAGCATAATCATGGCATGATGCACAATCAAGTATGATGCATGTCCGGTTTAAAGAGGCATGGCATGGCAAAGTGCAACAAACAACATTACATGTTAAGTGGAGCTCAATATGCCACAAGTTGCATATTGACGGAACACCACATCCAAGTTGTTTAGTTCGCTCTCGTTTAGGTACCCAACAACATTAAATGTTGTTAAACATGGCAAGAGGTGAAACATAAGTAAACTAGCTATTTAGGCAAGTTTAAATGAGGCCGAAAGCAACAAACAACAATTCCGGAAAATCCTCATGTGCATATTTTAGATTTGGTACTGTTCTGCCCTAGAACATATTTTAAGTTTGTTAAACTGGAAAATAAAGTGGACGATGTTAAAATAGGCATTTTTCCACCCCATTTACATATAAAGTTTATTAAAATTGGAGCTACGGTTATTTAGTTATGAAATAAATCATTTTAACATGGCATACATGCAAATGATATGCAAACAACATTTTAAACATTTTAAACATGGATGAAAGTGGGATATTGTGAAACTAGATAAAATTCTAAGCATTTTTCATATTTAAAACATTTTAATCCGATGCACGGTTTGTGAGATATAAATGCATGAAGTTTAGGGACTTTTCTGTAAACATGTAAAACACTTGATAATTAGCAAATCGCAGAA
>NC_041387.1:84086527-84098572 GCF_002162155.2 Triticum dicoccoides | reverse complement strand
GGGCAGCGGTGGCTCACCATGGGCCATGGCCCAGATCGGTGGAGGTGGGCTCGTGGGTAGCAGCTAGCTGGGCTGGAGGCCGGAAGGGGGGGCGCTGGGCCTGGCGCGACCCACGCGCTGGCGCTGGTCAACGCGCGCAAGTGGACGAAGCGGGCGAGGAGGCAGGGGCTTGCGTTCGTCCTCGTCTCCCTGAAGCAGTACGACACCGACGGACTTGTCGCGGGGTCCTGGCGACGGGGTCGGCAGGAAGCGGCCAGAACGGCCAGATCCGGTCCGCCTCAGCAGGGAACCGGCGGATCTGGATGGCGGCGCGCACGGGACGGCAGCGGCGGAGCTCAGGGGCGGCCATGGCGGCAGCGTCCTGGTTCAGAGAGAGAGAGAGAGATGTGAGAGGAGGGAGCAGAAGGGAGTGATGGAGGGCAGGGGCACCGCGACCTGGGCGTGATGGCGCTCGCAGGCGGTTGGGGAGGAGGGCACGTCGGCGCTTACTGCTGGTTCGAACGACGAGCGGCGGGGCGCATGCGTGAGCTCGGTAGGTTGAGGTGGTGCGCAGGATCCTCCCGCTCGAGGCTGATGCAGAGGAAGCATACAGGAGGGGCTCCAGAAGAAGCTCCCCTTCCCTGGACCGGGAGGAGACGGGCGCTATGGGAGAGTGAGGAGGATCTCCTCTCCTTGGATCGAGCAGGTTGAGAGCTGTACCGCCGGTTGGGCAGGCGCACAGATCGAGGGAGGTAGGTGGTGCTGTGGGTTGGCTCGGGTTGGCCGGGAGATGATCCCAAGGTGGAGGACGAGGCTGCAGGTTTCGGTGGTAGTGGAGGGAATAGTTGGAGGAGCGGCTGATTGGATCGGTGGCAAAATCAAGGAGGGGAAGGTGGAGGCTGCGGCTGGTTGGTCGGGTGAAGAAAACGAGGGAGGGTTTGGTAGAGAGTGGCAGTGGGCAGGAGGATGGATGGGACATGGGGGCTAGATTTTAGGGATTGGTCTAGGGTTGGACTATTTATATAGGTAGGGGATTAAGGCAGGGTTAACGCGATCCGTTCGATCGAAATCGGGCGGTCGAGAAAAATAGGTTAGGTGGCCCAAATAAGAAACCGGAGATGTTTTATAGATGTTTGGGGATGATCTGGATCCAACGGTGACGACTGCTCGGGTCGGGTTCGGGGAAGTCCCGGACGCGCGCGAGGGGGTCACTGCACTATGCAGAAAGGGCCAAACGGTCGGACAACAAAAGAACGGTTTGTCTGAGAAACATCGACGGAAGCGAGGGCGAAGCGGCAACTATGAACGGAAGCAAGTTTTATGAAACCATGCAGATGCAATGCGAATGATGCGATGATGAAATGCATGACATGAACAAAACGCAAAACAAAAGACAAAACCCAACCACGAAGGAAATATCATATCGCATCTCCGGAAAAGGCAAGAGTTGGAGTTACCGATATAGAAAGTTGTATCCGGGGCGTTACAACACTCCACCACTACGAGAGGATCTCGTCCCGAGATCTAGGATGGCACCGGAGAGAAACGTAAGAGGAAGAGAAGAGGTAAAACTAAGTTGCTTCTTTGACGAACGAGTGAAACCAATGAACCTTGAGAGGTTGAAAAGTTGAAAGAAGAACACAACAGAGTTGAACAAAATTGGAAACAATCTGTTAGAAAGGAGGAACAAGGAACATTAAGATAACTTGAAGGTTGCAAAGACATGAATCAAGAGTTTAATGGACAAGATAGAGTTCGAAACCACTCCGGTTAAAACAAGATGAGAGAGGAAGAATTCGGGCAGCACTCCGGTTGAACATGGAAGGAATATAATTTGAACTTGGCAAAATGAAAGCACTTGGATGAGACTCCGGTTAAAAGAGGAATGATAGACACAACACTCCGGTTAAGTGGATAAGCATGGAAAAGAACATGATCTTGACAAAACAAGATGATAAGTGAAGAGAACAACATCACAATGCCTTCGGAAGAAAGAATAGAAGATAGATCACTGGAATAAAAGAATGGAGAAGAAAATGCCAACTTGTGCCACAAATGAGATTGGAAAGCACCCTTCCAAGATGGTTACAACGGGGTTGTTGGAAAACCAACAACGAAAAGAATAAGCTTCTAGTAGGCTTATGGAAACATCTCAATACTATGAGATGACATTCTGCCACTAACGAAAAAACAATTGCTTGTTTGAGATCAACGAAGAGATGAAAAACCTCTTTCACCGAGAAGGATATGGCAAAAGCTTGGATCAATGATAAGCACCACAAATAGCAACATTCCCAATGGAAGGCTTTAGGTGAAATATAACCCAAGATAACTCCAACAAAGAGATTGATGGATTTAAAATACCTCATTCTTGAAAACAATATGAATCATGAACCATGAAGGAAATTGTCAAGAGTGATGTAACACCACCTCAAAAGATAAGGTAGAAAGGATTGCACTTCGGAATGCAAGATAAAGAATGCTTGAACTCCTCAAAACAAAACATGTGTTGAGCACCATGTTTATTTTAGAGTAAAGCTTGGCGGATCATAACTTCGAGAGAAATCTTGAAGAACATTTGAAGAATGAATAGAATTCTTGATGAACCACCATGTAGAGCCTCAATGAAGAACTCCAGTAATAAAAGGATGATAGAAAAAAAGAGAAGTTGAAAACACAAGGTGAGTCCTTGCAATGATTTATATGGAGCTTCGTGATGATAATGCGGAAAACTTGGAACTCCGGAAATAAGGATGAACAACACATAACTGAGAAATTGGTAACACGAACAAACTCCAGTAGAAAAGAATTAGACACTTGGATAAAACACGAATAAGAATTATGTTATGCTTAACCTCATCCAATTTAATGGGTGACGAATGGATTTGGCATGCAACTTATTCCTTTTGAAAAGGATTGAGAAATGACATATCGCAAACTTGAGAAGGTCTTCATGAACCGCCGGTAGGATTGAAACAACAAAAGAACGAGTGAATTGATATGATAATGAAGGAAGAGAAATCTTGAACGAACCACCGTAAGAATTGAAAATGAGATTAGCAAAGGCACAATTCACCGGGAAGAATTGGAAAATGAATGAAGATACTTGAAGGGATTTAGATACATGATAACGAAGAGATCATGAACTGATTAGAGGATATTTGAATGATTCACCGATAAGATTTGGAGAACGTTAGCTACACGCTGAGAATGAAGAATTATGACATGATGGCCTTCGGATGGTAAGAAAAGAAATCTCACAATCAAAAGAATTATAAGGATAGCATGAAGCTAGAACCATGAATCTTGAAGAGAATGGACCAAGAATTAGAGGAAACACTTCTTTGGTCTTCAAATGTTGAGAAAGATGATGAGAACCACCATGAATTGTTGAGATACTCCGAAATGAAGAATAGAAATGTTGAATCAACGATGAAAAGAATTTGAAAGCGATCTTGAAGAAAGAATATGACTGATGAAAATTCATTCTTACGTCAAACTTCGAAAAGAATTAGAATGGCTCCGGAATAATTAGAAGAGTCAGGTAAGATCCTGGGAAAAGACCTGTTGGTTAGGGCCCATTCAAAAGAAACATCGTTGAAATAATTTTGAAAAGAGATTGCACCGGTTGAATTAAATGACTTGAATGAGATAATAATCTCCAAATATCTTGAATGGATTGAGAATGGAAACACAAGTCTTCTGAGATATCTTGAGCACTCCGGATAAGAATAGAGAGAGGTGAATGATTAAGAGGTGCATCAGCATGAGAAAGCATAAGAAACAAGGAAAGGAATATGCTGAATATCGAAAGCTTGAATTAAATCAACCGGAAAAGAATACGAGAATGAAGATTGATGAACTTGAAGCTCGTGAGCATCTTCACGAGGGATCACCGGATCAGAACATTGATTGAAAAGAGTGAAGAGACTTCACATGAATAAATGAAACTTGATTAAGAAATATGGGTCCTTGAATAAAAAGGGTGGGAGGGTGGTAAAACAAAGGCAACTTGGGGCATATGGAATGGACACCGTTGAGAAAAAATAGAGTTAATCTTGCGGATGTTGAAAATGATCGGATCCACTTGAAGAGAAGCACACCGGTTGGAAAAGAATTAACATGACGACCTCGATGATCAAGAAGGATTGGTATTCGCATAGCAATATGAGAACACCGTTTATGAAAGGTATGGATTCAACATTTGACTTCGAAGCAACTCGAATACCACAAATAAAACAAAACAAAGGATTTGGCTTGCAGAATAAGCCGGAACAAATACATATGATATAGATTTACCCCATCCCATATCATGCATCTGTCGGAAAGATATTCTAGGAGCTACTTGAATTCCCACCTATAAACTCCCGAAACTTTCTGGTTATGCAATCTGGTGTTGGGGATACAGGGGAAGCAATAGATATCTCACCCAAACTAACAATCCCTACATCCAGCTGTATCCATCCATCAACACATAACCAAGAAACCTTCGGAAATCATGTACCTCAACCTTCGAAAAGCATCCATTATACGAGTTATGGCAATACTCCCGAACTCCCCAGTACTTGGTGACGTCGAGGTTATCTCACCAACAACTGCATAAAAGAGATTTTCGATGTCGGCAAAACTCAGGTATTCCAGAATTGCAACGATAAAATTGTGACGACAACACCTCGGAGCTCAACTCCCCGGGTCAATGCCACATAATAGACAGGATGCACCAAGAACAATGTTCTCGTCACAAAACCATAGGAACGATTCCAAGATACCAGCGTGATCCTAAATTTTCTTTTAGTGAAATTTGAGGAGAGGAAAGACAAAACATCTATGTCAGGAGACCTCACTAGAGCGACGAAGGGGCTGAGGAGTAAAAATAATCCCTACTCTCCGATATATATAATCCTAAGACTCAAAATAGTTTAATTTCAAGACTCAACAATGGCCAACAATCAAGGGGGCTCCTATGGTCGGTCGAGGCTCTGATACCAACTTGTCACGCCCAATATGCGACCCTATCCAAAAGGAACTCGAAGGTCCCACCAAGGATACACCCACATATTGAAACGCTTTTGCAAGGTGGATATCATTACATCGACATTACATAATAGATGGGGATACAAACATAAGGCATACAATGCCACACGAATACAACATCACAATACAAAAGAGCATCATCCGACTACGGATGAATCACAAACAGAAACTCAAATGACATCCACCCTACTAGCCCAGGCTGTCGACCTGGAACCTATCCCCTGATCGAAGAAGGAGCAGAAGAAGAACTCCAAAACAAGTAAACATCGCCCTCGCGTCATGATCATCGCAACACCTGTACCTGCAACTATTGTTGTAGTAATCTGTGAGCCACGAGGACTCAGCAATCCCATTACCATGGGTATCAAGACTAGCAAAGCTCAAAGGGAAAGGAAGGGGGTAAAGTGGTGAGGCTACAGCAGCGACTAAGCATATATGGTGGCTAACATACGCAAATAAGAGCGAGAAGAGAGCAAGCGGAATGGTCGTGAAACTCGCAATGATCAAGAAGTGATCCTGAACTCCTACTTACGTCAAACATAACACAGAAACCGTGTTCACTTCCCAGACTCCGCCGAGAAGAGACCATCACGGCTACACACGCGGTTGATGCGTTTTAATTCAGATCTGGTGTCAAGTTATCTACAACCGGACATTAACAAATTCCCATCTGCCTATAACCGCAGGCACGACTTTCGAAAGATTACACCCTGCAGGGGTGTCCCAACTTAGCCCATGACAAGCTCTCGCGATCAACGAAGGATATACCTTCTCCCAGGAAGACCCGATCAGACTCGGAATCCCGGTTTACAAGACATTTCGACAATGGTAAAACAAGACCAGCAAGACCGCCCGATGCGCCGACATCCCGATAGGAGCTGCACATATCTCGTTCTCAGGGCAACACCGGATGAGCAATCCGTACAACTAAAACCAGACCTCAAGTTTCCCTGAGGGGGCGCTGCAAAGGGCTCTAGTTCGGACCAACACTTAGACAAGCATTGGCCCGGGGGGGCTGTAATAAAGATGACCCTTGGGTTAATTACTCCAACGGAAATGTAGGTGGTGGTGAGGCAAATGGTAAAACCAAGGTTGGGCCTTGCTGGAGGAGTTTTATTCAAAGCGAACTGTCGAGGGGGTCCCATAAATCACCCGACCGCGTAAGGAACGCAAAATCCGGGAACATAACACCGGTATGACGGAAACTAGGGCAGCAAGAGTGGAACAAAACACCAGGCATAAGGCCGAGTCTTCCACCCTTTACCAAATATATAGATGCATTAATAATAATAGAAGAGATATTGTGATATCCCAACATAAACCTGTCCACCATGGAGCAATCTTCAACTTCACCTGCAACTAGCAATGCTATAAGAGGGCTGAGCAAAGCGGTAACATAGCCAAACAACGGTTTGCATAGGAAAGGTGTCAAAGGTTAGAGGTTCATGGCAATTTGGGATGGCTTGATAAACAGGTGATAGGTAGCGCAGTATAGCGATAGAACGAAGCAACTAGCATAGCAATGATAGTAGTGAGATCCAGGGTAGCGGTCATCCCGCAAGGAAGAAGACGAGTCCATGAAGAAGACGAACGGGAGTAGTCGAACGAATCCTCACAATCGCAACATTACCGAAACTAAGAAGCAACACCGGAAAGAAACAAACAACATGGTAAATGCACAAGCATAATCATGGCATGATGCACAATCAAGTATGATGCATGTCCGGTTTAAAGAGGCATGGCATGGCAAAGTGCAACAAACAACATTACATGTTAAGTGGAGCTCAATAGTTGTTTAGTTCGCTCTCGTTTAGGTACCCAACAACATTAAATGTTGTTAAACATGTCAAGAGGTGAAACATAAGTAAACTAGCTATTTAGGCAAGTTTAAATGAGGCCGAAAGCAACAAACAACAATTCCGGAAAATCCTCATGTGCATATTTTAGATTTGGTACTGTTCTGCCCTAGAACATATTTTAAGTTTGTTAAACAGGAAAATAATGTGGACGATGTTAAACTAGGCATTTTTCCACCCCATTTACATATAAAGTTTATTAAAATTGGAGCTATGGTTATTTAGTTATGAAATAAATCATTTTAACATGGCATACATGCAAATGATATGCAAACAACATTTTAAACATTTTAAACATGGATGAAAGTGGGATATTGTGAATCTAGATAAAATTCTAAGCACTTTTCATATTTAAAACATTTTAATCTGATGCACGGTTTGTGAGATATAAATGCATGAAGTTTAGGGACTTTTCTGTAAACAGGTAAAACACTGGATAATTAACAAATCGCAGAATGAAAAAAAAAACCTACTCTAGGCCGAATCTGGCTGGCACGATAGTGGACGGGGAGGCGCAGCGGTGGCTCACCATGGGCCATGGCCCAGATCGGTGGAGGTGGGCTCGTGGGTAGCAGCTAGCTGGGCTGGAGGCTGGAAGAGGGGCGCTGGGCCTGGCGCGACCCAGGCGCTGGCGCTGGTCAACGCGCGCAGGTGGACGAAGCGGGCGTGGAGGCAGGGGCTTGTGTTAGTCCTCGTCTCCCTGAAGCAGTACGACGCCGGCGGACTTGTCGCGGGCTCCTAGCGATGGGGTCGGCGGGAAGCGGCCGGAACGGCCAGATCCGGTGTGCCTCAGCAGGGAACCGACGGATCTGGACGGGGGCGCGCACGGGACGGCAGCGGCGGAGCTCAGGGGCGGCCATGGCGGCGGTGTCCTGGTTCAAAGAGAGATGTGAGAGGAGGGAGCAGAAGGGAGAGATGGAGGGCAGGGGCACCGCGACCTGGGCGTGATGGCGCTCGCAGGCGGTTGGGGAGGAGGGCACGTCGGCGCTTGCTGCTGGTTCAAACAACGAGCGGTGGGGTGCATGCGTGAGCTCGGTAGGTTGAGGTGGTGCGCCGGAGCCTCCTACTCGAGGCCGATGCAGAGGAAGCATACGGGAGGGGCTCCAAAATAAGCTCCCCTTCCCTGGACCGGGAGGAGACGGGCGCTACGGGAGAGTGAGGAGGATCTCCTCTCCTTGGATCGAGCAGGTTGAGAGCTGTAGCGCCGGTTGGGCAGGCACATAGATCGAGGGAGGTAGGTGGTGCTGCGGGTTGGCTCGGGTTGGCCGGGAGATGATCCCAAGGTGGAGGAGGAGGCTGCAGGCTTTGGTGGTAATGGAGGGAATCGATGGAGGAGCGGCTGATTGGATCGGTGGAAAAATCAAGGAGGGGAAGGTGGAGGCTGCGGCTGGTTGGTCGGGTGAAGAAAACGAGGGAGGATTTGGTAGAGAGTGGCGGCGGGCAGGAGGATGGATGGGACAAGGGGGCTAGATTTTAGGGATTGGTCGAAATCGGGCGGTCGAGAAAAATAGGTTAGGTGGCCCAAATAAGAAACCGGAGTGATTTTATAGATGTTTGGGGATGATCTGGATCCAACGGTGACGACTGCTCGGGTCGGGTTCGGGGAAGTCTCGGACGCGCGCGAGGGGGTCAGTGCACTGCGCAGAAAGGGCCAAACGGTCGGACAACAAAAGAACGGTTGGTCTGAGAAACGTCAACGGAGGCGAGGGCGAAGCGGCAACTACAAACGGAAGCAAGTTTTATGAAAACATGCAGATGCAATGCGAATGATGCGATGATGAAATGCATGACATGGACAAAACGCAAAACAAAAGACAAAACCCAACCACGAAGGAAATATCATATCGCATCTCCGGAAAAGGCAAGAGTTGGAGTTACCAATATAGAAAGTTGTATCCGGGGCGTTACAGGGTGGAGGATGAGCCGGTGTCTCACCCCCCCCCCCCGTGTCTGAGAGGGTGGAGGACGAGTCGGTGTAGCACTCCCCCGTGTCTAAGAGGGTGGAGGAAGAGCGGTTGTCGTCGGAGGCCTCTGACGAGGAGGCCCCAACCTCTGACAAGGAGGCCTCAACCTCTAACGAGGAGCATGCTGGTTTCATCCAAGTTGAGGAGGGTCGGTCCGTGTACCTACGTGGTTCCTCAAGGCTCCCTGAACAAGGGCTTCCTGTGGAGCAGAGGCCATGTATTGCTCCATGTGGAGAAATGTTACTAACTTTGGCTTCCCATTTTCTACCTTCAATGTATGCAACAATTACTAATAACTTTGGCTTCTCATTATGTAGCGGTTGGAAGAAAGCTGGAGCTAGCACGGAAAAGTACCGACACGTGAACGGCATCCTTGGGAGCCTCATTAAGGAGCATTACCCTAGCATGGTTACTTTTCCTGGGGAGGGCAAAGTTCCGGAGCCAACATGTACCTGGGACCACTACAAAGCCTATGAGGATCTTGGTGTAGCCAACAACATCGAGTTTCACAACAAAGCCGAGTGAGTCTTTGCCGAACTTTGGGTAATCATTAAGTTTCCTTCACACACTGCAGTAGCAAAACTATCTAGGAAACTTAGATTTAGATTTTACTTTATTTTTCTTAATAGAATTCTAGCAGACTATAATATTGCAGTAGCAAAACTATCTAGAAAACTTAGATTTAATATTCCTGTGGCCACAAAGGCGAGGAGGCGCCCACCATGGACGGACGGACAACCTAGTTTATTTATAAATGTGTGTGTATACCACATGAGGCATTATTTGAGCTCTACTGATTAACCTGCAAATATCTAACTTGAATAAAAATCTGTGACGTGGATACTTTGCTGCACTATATTTCTTAATTGTGCGTACTGTATAAACCTGATTGTGTTATTGAATAAAAATCACACACTGCAGTAGCAAACCTGATTGTGTTATTGTGTTATTGAATAAACCTGACTGTATAAACCTGGGTGCATATATATAAACCTGATTTTTCGACCTGTCAATTCAAAGAAATGTGTGCATCTGATCATCTGTATTGAATGAAATTTCTGAGCAACAATGTTTAATTCTTAGTGTAAACATACTTCAATTCTTGGTGAAATTTCTGCATTCACCGTATAATGTATCTTCTCTGAAGTGCATCATAATTGATTATAAATTGAGCGGTGGCAATTGATTAGAATCCACTTTATGGGTATTCCTAATAAGAATAGATCGAATTTTGCTTATCTAACTCTTGATTGTCATCAACTCTGATGGTCTTTTTAACCTTTTGATTTCTGGGATGGAGCCATTTTCTCTATATTTGCCTGTTTTGACTATAAATAAACTAGCAGATTTTACTTTATTTAGATTTTATAAGAAACCTCAAACTTAAAGGTTTGAAAATTACTGCACCAAACTAATTTTCTCTATATTTGCAGGATTTCTATATTTGCGAGGATGGAAAGTTGGAGGAGGCACGAGCAGTTGTCAACAAACATTGCCCGAAGCTTGTGCATAATCTGATGCATGAGGCGCGCCCTTTAGCCGTCCGCAAATATATGGCAACTCAAGGCTATAAGAGTCTTGATAAGAAAGCTGGTAGGAGACTCTGTCTTGAGAAGGGCAAGTACATGCAGGTAAAGCATATTCATGCTTGTTATTTCCTCAACACAGGCTGGCACTCAATTTCTTTTTGACATATATGAGATGCAATTGATCAATTAGGTTACTCCGAGATGGTGCGTCGATAAGGGGGAGTGTTGGGAGCGGATCATGGACTATTGGTGTTCCAAAGAGTACAGGGCGAAAATCAAAGATTATAGAAATCGGCGAGCCGGAATGCTGGATCCACCACATCATCAAGGCAACTTGAACGTTATGGAGTACGGTGAACGTTGGGTATATCTTATGGGGTTCTTCATAAGATTTTTCTTGTCATACATGTTGCCAATCCTTGTGATGAAATCTTAATCATGTTGCTTTGGTTGCAGGCGTCTCACCATAATGCTCCACTGCCCAACCTTTTCGTCTCGTATGCTTTGGCCCATAAGGCACATTATAGAACAGCCACGCCTTACGATGAGAATGACACAGCGTCCGCGTACTCCAGCAAGACCGCCTACGATCGGATGGAGAAATTTAAAGGGGTGTCAAAAGAGTTGAAAGGGCCCGAGTATGATGTGACAACAGAGCCTCTTGACCACGCTTTGGTCATGATCTCTGGAGAAGGCAGGAAACATGGCAAGGAAGCAATTGCAGGAGGCATGTTCCCTAGCTCCTCCCGTAGCTCTCTCCCTGAATACAAAGCTCGGTTACGTATCTCAAAATCTTCTACATATAAACGCTCAACTCCGGCTATGGTTGAGATGGAGGTATTCTATACAAGTCCTTCTATATATGTTTGTTTCTTACTTACTGTTGGATTGAAGATGCAATTGCCATGCCATATTTTGAAGGCCCGACTGGCGGAGGAGAGGTGAGTGGCGGCAGAGGAGAGGGCGGAGGAGAGGCGAGTGGCGGCGGAGGAGAGGGCGGAGGAGAGGCGACTGGCTGATGAGAGGATGCAGCAAGCAGTGCAGAAGGCGGTGTTGGCACAAACTAGTCAATGCTTTGCAATGTTTGCGGTTAGTTCCTTAATTACCAAACACATACATAATCTTCACTCAATCATAATCTTCTACTACCAGTACTTAATCTTCACTCAAACATAATTTGCAGGCTTATTGTACCCAGAATGGTATGCCCGCTATGCAGATGCCTCAATCAGGCCATGGATCTAATGCTGATGGATCTTCACATGCACGAGGCCCAAGCGACAACAACCTTGGTGGTTCTCCGAATGTTTGAGATCGAGTATGGTTAGTGCGTACATATCTCATTTACGTAGGTCTCAAATTTGTCAACGTAGAAACAAGTAGCTATCTTGATTCTTGAAGATCAAACTTATAAGTAGAGACAAGTAGATACCATTTGAACCGTTTCAAACTATAATCCATTTGAACAATTTCAACCATGATCTTAATTAACTATATGCATTCTTGAAGCTATTTATTTTCATGATTTAGAGAACACTTGAAGATATTCATGATTTAGAGACAAGTAGCTACTTATTTTCATCATTTAGAGACCATTTGAAGATCTCCATGATTTAGAAACTTGTAAGTAGAGACCGTTTGAACCATTTAAAGATCAATCTTATAAGTAGAAACAAGTAGAGA
>NC_041387.1:84075744-84085768 GCF_002162155.2 Triticum dicoccoides | reverse complement strand
TTTTCATGATTTAGAGAAGACTTGAAGATATTCATGATTTAGAGACAAGTAGCTACTTATTTTCATGATTTAGAGACCATTTGAAGATCTCCATGATTTAGAAACTTGTAAGTAGAGACCGTTTGAACCATTTAAAGATCAGACTTATAAGTAAAGATCTAGTGTTAAATTAGCATGTTCAAAATTCGATAAGTGTTCAAGAAACTCCATATGTACTAGAAGCTTTTTATTTTGGAAACTCACTATGGAATATGGATCACTATTTATTTTGTAGTGTCGAAGTACTTTCTTTTGTCTATTTGGCATATTGATAATTTCAAGCACGTTATTTGACACACACCATTCAATCTTGTAGGTTGCCACCTGGATGCTCTTTGGACTACGACATTTACATGAAGGCGTTTGTTGTAGTGCCAAATCTTACGTAGTGATGCCATCTTTGTTCATTGTGTATTCTATGCTGTGGAACTTTGTTTTGGGACTATATGCAATGGAACTTTGTCCCGGGACTATATATATGCTATGGAACTTTGTTTTGGGACTATATATATGCTATGGAACTTTGTTTTGGGACTATATGCTATGGAACTTTGTCCTGGGACTATATATATGCTATGGAACTTTGTCCTGGGACTATATATATGCTATGGAACTTTGTTCTGGAACTATATATATGCTATGGAACTTCATTCTTATATTTGCTCATTGTTGCTTATATTTGCTATGGAACTATGCTGTCCTGTTATGGTTATGTGCTGTTATGGTTCTATACTGTGTATTAAACTATTTAATTTCTGATTTAAAAAAAAGGAGCTTTGCCGTCAAGTGACAGACGGCAAAGATGCCACATGTTGCTAGCCTGTGCTTCCGCTGGCATTTTGCCGTCTTGCCAACAGGCAGGTTGACGGCAAAGAGGTATAGTTTTGCCGTCTGGGCCAACACCAACTGAGGGCGAAATATGAGTCTTTGCCGACTGGGAAAGGAGCACCAGACGGCAAAGTCCTGCTATTTTGCCCACTGGGACTACAGTGACAGATGACAAAGTATGCTTCTTTCCCGTCTGCCAAAACTGACAGTTGACGGCAAAGATAATAGACTTTGCCGTCTGGTTGGACGGCCGGTAGACGGCAAAACACTTGACGCTGGCCGTTAGACCGTTCGTTCCGTCTGGTGCAATGTTTTGCCGTCTACTTTCCGTAGACTGATGGCAAAAATATAGACAGACGGCAAAGTCTTTGCCGTCAGGGAAAAAAAGCAGACGGGAAAGTATTCTTTGCCGATTAATCTTTGTCGTCTGACTTTGCCGTCTACTTCCTGACAGCAAACTCTTTGCCGTCTGGATTTATGTCTTTGCCGTCTGTTATGCCCAGACGGCAAACTAGCAGTTTCCTGTAGTGAGTAGAGTTGAGTGATAGAGAGCTCAAATTAATTTTGCAAAAGATTGTGAATAGATCTAGAAAGAATTGGTCCAAAAAACTTGATGATGCATTATGGGCCTATAGAACTGCATACAAAAATCCTCTGGGTATGTCTCCATATAAGATGGTTTATGGAAAAGTGTGTCATTTGCCTCTTGAACTTGAACATAAGGCATATTGGGCTATTAAAGAGCTCAACTATGACTTCAAACTTGCCGGTGAGAAGAGGTTATTTGATATTAGCTCACTGGATGAATGGAGAACCCAGGCATTTGAGAATGCCAAGCTATTCCAAGAAAAAGTCAAACGCTGGCATGATAAGAGGATACAAAAGCGTGAGTTTAACGTAGGAGACTATGTATTATTTTTCAACTCTCACTTAAGATTTTTTGTAGGAAAACTTCTCTCAAAATGGGAAGGTCCTTACGTTATGGAGGAGGTCTATTGTTCCGGTGCCATAAAAATCAACAACTTCGAAGGCACGAGTCCAAGGGTGGTAAACGGTCAAAGAATTAAACATTATATTTCAGGTAATCCTATCAATGTTGAAACTAATATTATTGAAACCGTAACCCCTGAGGAATACATAAGGGACACTTTCCAGAACGTTTCAGACTCCAAAAAGGTATAGGTATGTGGTACGGTAAGTAAACCGACTCCAAAACAACTCCAATGGCAATTCTTATCAGTTTTGGAATATTTAAGAATTTTAGGAAGGAAGAAGTAGTCCGAAAGGGACATGAGGCTCCCACGAGAGTGGAGGGCGCCCCCCCTACTGGGCGCGCCCTCCTATCTCGTGGGCACCTCGTGTGCCTCCCGAACTCCGTTTTCTTGCACGTTACATATTTTGGTCGGTAAAAATTCATTATATATACTCCCGGAGGTTTTCACCACCGTATTACGCAAATATCCTCTATTTTCATTTCGAGCTGTTTCTGTTGCAGATCTTGAGCACCATGACTACACCCTCCTCCAAAAACGAAGACGAGGATGCTTCGCTATTGAAGATAGAGCTGAGAAGAGAAGAACTAGAAGAGATCAACAAGGATGAAGGGATCAAGAAGGCCATGGAGGTTCAAGCCTCGACGGTGAAAGAAGAAGACATCGCTCAACCTTTACCTAACCTTTTCACTCCAACAGAGATCGAAGCTTTTAAGATGATTGAGTTAGCTCGCATACAGAACAAGTATCTTACACAGGAGAATATTCTGTTGAAGGATCATATCGCCGAATCTCAAGGGCATTATCCGCAAGCTGGAGGGGCTTTTATGCTCGATGTGTGATTATCCACCATCATCATCACCACCTCCATCACCTCCGAGGACATAATCACCTGGGTATGGGCACTCCCCTTGGCAACTGCCAAGCTTGGGGGAGGTGTCCCGGTATCGTATCACCATCACACTCCTATCTTTACCGCTTTATTTAGTTCGATCCTTTTAGTAGTATCCTGATCTAGTAGATTGAAGTTTTGATATCAAGTAGTTTGAGTTTTGCTTTATGATCTCTTCTTGTAATCGAGTCCGTGAGTTATCTATAATAAAGTTTAGTGTTGAGTCAAGGGCTTTGCTTTGTTGCTATGATCTTGAGAAAGTAGAAAGAATAAAAGAGTTCATATTGATCTTATGGATAGTGATAACTTCACATATAGAAAGTATGAGGCATAAAAATTGTTGAGAGTTGATGAACGTAGTTTTCGTCATTGTTGCAATTAATAGGAAGTGATAAGGAAAGAGGGGTTCACATACAAATATATTATCTTGGACACCTTCTTATAATTGGGAGCACTCGTTAAGTATGACATGCTAAAAGAGTTGACGTTTGACAAGGAAGACAACGTAATGGTTTATGTTTTCTGACATCTCAGTTAAAGTATATTGTTATTGACCTTCCAGACATGTTGAGCTTGCCTTTCCCCCTCATGCTAGCCAAATTCCTTGCACCAAGTAGAGATACTACTTGTGCTTTCAAATATCCTTAAACCTAGTTTTGCCATGAGAGTCCACCATACCTACCTATTGATTGAGTAAGATCCTTCAAGTAAGTTGTCATTGGTGCAAGCAATAAAAATTGCTCTTTAAATATGCATAACTTATTAGTATGGAGAAAATAATCTTTGTACGATCTTGTTGTGGAAGTAATAAAAGCGACGGACTGCATAATAAAGGTCCACATACAAGGGGCAATAAAAAGTGACGTTCTTTCGCATTAAGATTTTGTGTATCCAACCCTAAAAGCACATTACAACCTCTGCTTCCCACTGAGAAGGGCCTATCTTTTACTTTATGCTTTTATTTTATGCTTGAGTCAAGGTGATCCTCACCTTTCCCTTTTTATTTTTATCATTTGGCAAGCTACTCGCGTTTGAAAGATCATGATATATTTATCCAATTGGATGTAAGTTAGCATGGACTATTATTGTTGACATCACCTAAAGGTGAATACGTTGGGAGGCAACACAATAAGCCCCTATCTTTCTTAGTGTCCGGCTAAAACTCCATAACGACAAGTATTGTGTGAATGTTAGCAATTGTCGAAGACTACGAGATAGTTGAGTATCTGAGCTTGCTGAAAAGCTCTGTTGTTGACTCTTTCTGGTGTTATGATAAATTGCAATTGCTTCAATGACTGAGATTATAGTTTGTTAGTTCCCAATGAAGTTTTTGAACCATACTGGACATTGTGAATTGATTGTTACTCGAGCATAGAAATCATATGATAAATTCTATATATGTTGCTGTCATAAGAATGATCATGATGCCCTCATGTCCGTATTTTATTTTTATCGACGCCTCTATCTCTAAACATGTGGACATATTTTTCGATTTCGGCTTCCGCTTGAGGACAAGCGAGGTCTAAGCTTGGGGGAGTTGATAGTACATTTTGTATCATGCTTTTATATCAATATTTATTGCATTATGGGCTGTTTTTACACATTATATCTCATTGATTATGGCTATTCTCTCTTATTTTACAAGGTTTACCATGAAGAGGGGGAATGCCGGTAGCTGGAATTCTGGCAGGAAAAGGAGCAAACGTTGGAAATCTATTCTGCACAGCTCCAAAAGTCCTGAAACTCCACGAAACAACCTTTTGGAATTAATAGGAATTTTTGAGCTAAAGAAATACACCAGGGGGTCCACAACCTGTCTAGGAGACAAGGGGGCACGCCCCCCCTATAGGGGACACTTCTCTCCGGGAGGGGGAAATCATCACCAACATCATCACCAACGATCCTCTCATCGGGAGAGGGTCAATCTCCATCAACATCTTCACCAGCACCATCTCCTCTCAAAACCCTAGTTCATCTCTTGTATCCAATCTTGTATCAAAACCACAAATTGGTACCTGTGGGTTGCTAGTAGTGTTGATTACTCCTTGTAGTTGATGCTAATTGGTTTACTTGGTGGAATATCATTTGTTTAGATCCTTTATGCATATTATTACTCCTCTGATTATGAACATGAATATGCTTTGTGAGTAGTTACATTTGTTCCTAAGGACATGGGTGAAGTCTTGCTATTAGTAGCCATGTGAATTTGGTATTCGTTTGATATTTTGATGAGATGTATGTTGTCTTTTCCTCTAGTGGTGTTATGTGAACGTCGACTACATGACACTTCACCATTATTTGGGCCTAGAGGAAGGCATGGGGAAGTAATAAGTAGATGATGGGTTGCTAGAGTGACAGAAGCTTAAACCCTAGTTTATGCATTGCTTCGTAAGGGGCTGATTTGGATCCATATGTTTCATGCTATGGTTAGGTTCACCAAAAGCTTCACATTAACAGCAGAAATGATGATCATATCCACAAGTGGCTAGAATCTCATGGAGAAGCGGATTATAAACTTAGAGATGACTTCTTTCGCATCCAAAGCGACATTGCGACGATCATCATGAAAGAAGTCGTCGATGAGAAGGGGATGTTCCACCACGGCCCTATATCGCGAGGTGACGTCCGAACTCGCATAGGCATGCAACGTCTAGACCTCACGCCGTTCAAGAAGCTAGGGTTTGTCGTCGATGATATGGAAGGATGGAACTTCTAGTGATTTATGATGCCGATGATGATGATATGTGTCGGTTGAACTTGTATACTTTTTGTAGCGACGAAACTTTGTGATATCCACGGTCCCTGCCGAACTTGCGTAACGCTACTTTGTTAGTTTGCGTACGATGACCTGCGTACCTCTAGTTAATTAATTTGCATACTGTATGTTGCATCTAGTTGCTAACCCTTTCTTTTTCGGTGTTGCTCTAGAATATTTTGTTGCATATATATGATTGTACATCCTCTTCATGAACATGCATCTCTAATAGGTACCTAGTTTCTTGATGCTGAGATGGAGTTGCTTTGTCGTGTACAAAGGGAAGGTTCCGGGGGTGTACAACGAGTGGCATGAGTGTCAGGCGCAAGTGAATGGGTTCACGGGCGCCAGCCATAAAGGCTTCAAAAGCAGACAAGAAGGAGAAGCTAGTTACTTGAGGTTCACGCTAGCACGAGAGAGGACTCGTAACCGCCACCTCATGTACTGCCTAGTTCCACTCTCACTCATAGTGATAGCACTTCTTGCATATACCTTTGTTTAGATGGATGACGTTGTTGTAGTTGCAAGTATTCGAGACTTGCATGTATCGCTATTTTCGAGATGATGACAAGATATCACTTTGTGTTGGATGATGACTATGATGAGACTATTTGTATGTACATGCTATGATTACATTTGTGGTCTCGCAGGCATTTGTATGTGTATCATGATGACATTTCTATGTTCTAAAGATTCTTCTACAAAGCCTGTTCAAATACAAAAAAAATATGCCAAAAAAAACTACTTAAATTAGCAGTAGCGAGTGTATAAAAGTTAGCAGCAACGCCGCGATAGTAGTAGCGCGTCCAGGAAAAGCGCGCTAGAGCTACTAGCAGTAGCGAGCTTCTGCTAACAGCGCTGCTGCTACACTTGTGTAGCAGTAGCACCGGTGAGCACGTGCTACTGCTATGTGTTAGCTGTAGCACCTTATTAGTAGCGCCTATCCCCGCGCTACTGATACATCTAAAACCCGCGCTGCTGCTAGCCTTTTCCCTAGTAGTGAGGGGCTGATATGGATCCATATGTTTAATGCTTTGGTTAGGTTTACCTTAATACTTCTTTTGTAGTTGCGGACGCTTGCAATAGTGGTTAATCATAAGTCGGATGCTTGTCCAAGTAAGGGCAGTACCCAAGTATCAGTCCACCCACATATCAAATTATCAAAGTACCGAACGCGAATCATATGAACGTGATGAAAACTGGCTTGACGATAATTCCCATCTGTCCTCGGGAGCTCATTTCTTATTATTAGAAATTGTCCATGCTTATCCTTTGCTACATAAAGGATTGGGCCACCTTGCTGCACTTTACTTATTTTATTCATTGTTGAGGAAATCGTTAACTGGTAGCTGCTCGGTTGGTTGATGAGTAGGGGATTAATCGGCTAATCGGCAAGTTAATCGGCCATTTAATCAACTAATCGGACGATTTATCGGTTTATAGGCTACTCGGTGACCCTACGAGTAGGGATTAATCGGCAAGTTAACTGGTTAATCGGATGAATTCTTGAACAGGGATTTTATTTACTTATTAGTCGTTACTATTTATCTTATCACAAAACTATCTATCACCTATAGTTTCAGTGCTTGCAGAGAAAACCTTACTGAAAACCGCTTATCATTTCCTTCTCCTCCTCGTTGGGTTCGACACTCTTACTTATCGAAAGGACTGCAATTGATCCCCTACACTTGTGGGTCATCAGACGGCGGCCGGATCTGGTTGGTGGGGTCCTTCCCAGTCGGGATCTCGCCGTATCAGGGCGCGGGCAGCGGGGAGGCGGGTCGGCGGCGACGAGACGGGGCGGCGCGGCGAGCCGCGAAGCCGCGGCGACATGCAAGCGGCCTCGGGAGGCAGGCTAGGAGGCGGCAGCGGACGCGGGCTGGGAGGGCCGCGGCTGGGCCACGTGGGCCGGCGGCGGAGGTGGGCGGCGCGGATACATGGCAGGCGGTCGGACGTCCGCGCAGAGGAAGAGGAAGGATCTAGGGTTTGCCCGAATTTCGGAGGGGGAGGCCTTTTATAGGTAGAGGGAGCTAGGAGAGTCCGAATGAGGTGCGGTTTTTTACCATACGATCGAGATCCAATGTCGGAGAGCATGGAGGGGGTTCAGATGGGCTAGTGGGCTGTTGTGGAGGGGTGCTGAGCTGCAAAGAGAAGGGGTGGTTTCGCGGTTACCCGATTGACCGGTTGTGCATCAAACGACCTCCAAATGGAACAAAATTTGACAGGCGGTCGACTGGTGATGTATCAAAACTACTCGTCAGCTCTCGGCCCATTCCAAGAACGTTTTTCTGTGGCTCACAAAACAAGATCTGGGAGGTGCGACGGGCGTGTGCGAGTGTTTCTGGGTTCAGAACGGAAAACAGAGAGAACCGAGGGAACCCGAACGGTTGCAAGTTTCGAAAAACATGCAGATGAAATGCAAATGATGACATGGAAAAGTGCAACACGCAAGAAAATTACATGGCAACGACGGCGAAAAACTGGAAGACACTTGGCACATCTGTCTTGGGGCGTTACAACTCTCCTCCACTAACAGAAGATCTCGACCCGAGATCTTAGGAACGAGACAGAAGAGAAAGAGGAAGAGTTGAAGTAAGAACGCAAGAGAGAAGATGAACAAAGATGAGAGCACTCGGTAGAAAAGAGGAACAACGAGTATGATGAGAATCAAAAGCTGAAGGAATAGATAGACTCTGAAACCAGTCTTATTAGACCAAGGTAGAAAAGGAATAAGAATGAAAGAATTTGGGCAGCACTCCGGATGAAGTGGAAAGAATAGAGCATGAACTTCACAAGATGGGATGACACTTGACAAGATGAACAACACAATGCCTCCAGAAGAATTGAAAGAATGGAATGAAAAGAACGGATGGGAGAACAAGAACTCCACCAAGAATGAATTCGATAGCATCCTTAGATGAAGGGTAGAACGGAGTTGTTGAGATATTCAACAACAAAAGAATAAGCTTGTTGTGGACTTATGGAAAATCCTCTCAAAACTTGAGGTGAAACTCTGCCACAACCAAATACTTGAATATCTGAGAAGAATGAAGAAATGCAAAACTCCAATTCAAAAGAATACGGAGAATTAATTGCACTTCGAGCTGCAAGAAGAAAAGATACTTGAGATCACCACAAGATGATGAACACTTGAAGAATGAATTAAATCATGAAGAAGCACCATGAAGAACTCCAGGACAAAAGGATGATGAGATAGAATGAAGGATGAAAGAATAAGATTAAAGCCTCGCGATGATTTATATGGAGGTCCCGACGAAATGGTCGAGGAAATTTGAACTCCGGAAAAGAAAAGATGAAAATACCTGGAACTAGAATTTATTCACCAAGAACAAACTCGGAAGGAAGGGATTAATCACTTGATGAAAGAGAATAAGAAAACTGTTATGCTTATCCTCCATCAATTAAATCGATGTGAAGCAATGGATTTGCATACTACTTATTGGGTTGAAAAGTATAAAGGGGAGATATCGCGCAGAACTTGAGAAAGTCTTCATAAACCGCCGGTAGGATTGGAAAGAACGAATGAATTGATATGATAACAGCGGAAAAGAATTTTGAATCAACCACCGTAAGAATTTGAAAATGGATGAAGAAAGATAGTGACTCGCCGGGAAGAATTAGAAGAACAAATATGCTTTGAGTGGATTTAGATACAACAGAATGGGGAGAACTCGAGCTGATTAAAGAACACTTAAACGAAGTGCCAAGATAGTTGCATAATGGTAGCTGAAATGTGAGGACGAAGGATTCTTCTGGAATGATGGCCTCCAGATGAAACGAAATGGAAAAAAACTCCTGACATACTCCGGATGGTAAGAAAAGAATATCCAAAAAACAGAATAATTCGAGAGGATAACATGAAGCTAGAACCACGAATCTTCGAGAGAACGGACAAGATTTAGAGGAAAACTCTTCCTCAGACATCAAATTTACAGAGTGACGATGATAAACACCACCAAAATTGTTGAGATACTTCGGATGAATGAAAACAGGAAAGGTTGAACCAACAATGAAAAGAATTTGAAAACTACCTTGGGGAAGGCATGTGACTGATGGAATCCATTCTTACGTCACACTTTTAGAAGAATTTGAGAATAACTCTGGAAAATGAAAGAGTCAGGTAAGATCCTGGGAAAAGACCTGTGGTTTAGGGACCACTAAAAATAAAACACCTTTGAAAAAGGATTGCGGAATAGATGATGCACCGGAACAATTGAAATATTTGAATGAGGTGACAACCTCGAAATAATTGAATGCAAACACGAATCTTCTGAGATGTCTTGAGCACTCTGGAAGGATAAACTGGCGAGAGGCAATCTAGTAAGGGGAAACACTTGATCCAAGGAAAAGGATATGATCAAACCGAAAAACTTGAATTGAATCCACCGGAAAAGAAAGAGATGAAGAATGACGAACTAGACAAGAAATCATCGGTTGAAACAATTGATGAAAGTCTGAAGAGGTTCTCCACGAATGAAATTAATGCTCGAAAGAGAC
>NC_041387.1:84065200-84075418 GCF_002162155.2 Triticum dicoccoides | reverse complement strand
GAGGGAAAAACAAAGGCACCTTGGAAGGGAGAACTGACGAATAACTTGAAGAGAAAACACCGGTTGAAATAATTGAGGAAAGAATGCAAAGGCTTTGCACGAGTAGGATGGATACTCGATTATAGACTCCGGCTCCGAGAAGAAAAAGGGTGGGCGGGTGGGAAAAAGAAAACAACTGAGGTGGAAATTGTCTCTCTTCAGACGACGTTGCTTCCCCGTCCGAGAAAGAGATGAGGATTGATCTTGCGAAAACAAAGAGGGTCGAGTCAACTTGACGAGAAATGCACCAGATGAAAAGAGCTGAGAACCAATGATCGGAAATCTAATCACGTGATCCTAAAAAAATTGAAGGGGAATAGGAGCATATCAAGACACCTACATCAAGATTCCTTAGCAGAGTGACGAAGGGGCTGAGAGTAAAAAGAATTCCTACTCTCTGATATAACTAGACTCCGAAAATAGTTTTCTTCTAGACTCAACAACGACCAACTACGAACAATCAAAATGGCTCCTATGGTCGGTCGAGGCTCTGATACCAACTTGTCACACCCAATATGTGATCCTATCCGAGAGGAACTCGAATGTTCCACCAAGGATAGATCCGCATATTAAAACGCTTTTGCAAGGTGGACATCATTACATTGTACCATTACATAATAGTTGGGGATACGTACAAAAGGCATACAATGCCACATGAATACATCATCATACATAAGAGCAACATCCCACTATGGATGAAACACAAACAGAAACTCAAACGACATCCACCCTGCTAGCTCAGGCTGCCGACCAGGAACCTATCCCCTGATCAAGGAAGAAGAAGTAGGAGAACTCCAAAACAAGCAAACATTGCTCTCACGTCATGATCATCGCATTACCTGTACCTGCAACTGTTGTTGTAGTAATCTGTGAGCCACGAGGACTCAGCAATCCCATTACCATGTGTATCAAGACTAGCAAAGCTTAATGGGTATGGAATGGATAAGTGGTGAGGCTGCAGCGGCGACTAAGCAATGTATGGTGGCTAACTTACGAGTATAAGAATAAGATGAGAAGGTACGCAAACGGTCGCAAACTAGTAATGATCAATAAGTGATCTTGAACTACTTAAGTTCAAATATAACACCACAGTGTTCTCTTCTCGACGCACTTGAAAAGAGACCATCACGGTTACACACGCGGTTGGTTATTTTAGTTAAGTCAAGTGTCAAGTTCTCTACAACCGAATATTAAAAACTCCCATCTACCACATAACCGCAGTGACGGCTTTCGAAAGATCAAACCCTGCAGGGGTGTCCCAACTTAGCCCATTATAAGCTCACAATTCACGAAGATAATTCTCCATCGCAGGACATCTGATCAGACTCGGGATCCCGGTGCACAAGACAATTCGACAATGGTAAAACAAAACCAGCAAGACCGCCCGAATGTGTCAACAAATCCCGATAGGAGCTGCACATATGTCGTTCTCAGGGCACACCACATGAGACATCCTACGAGTAAAACCAACCCTCGAGTTTCCCCGTTGTGGCCCCGCAGTCTACTCTGTTCAGACCAACACTTAGAGGAGCACTGGCCCGGGGGGTTGATTAAGAATACTAGGGTTTCTAGATAAAATCCCCTATTTATGTTTTACTTGTTATTAGGAAAATGGTAAAATCAATGTTAGGCCTTGTTGGAAGAGTTTTATTCAACGTGAACTGTCTAGAGGGTCCCGTACCCCTCACTATGTTAGGGACGCAAAATCAAGGAACATAACACTGGTATGATGGAAACTAGGTCAGCAAGATTGTAACAAAACACCAGGCATAAGGCCGAGCCTTCCACCCTTTACCAAGTATATAGATGCATTAATTAAATAAGAGATATTGTGATATCCCAAAATAACCATGATATCCATGTCCCAACATGGGACAATCTGCAACTGCACCTGCAACTAGAAACGCTATAAGAAGGTCTGAGCAAAGCAGTAACTTAGCCAAACAACGGTTTGCTAAGAACGGTGAAAAAGGTTAGGCTGTCATGGCAATTTGGGAGGCTCGATAAAAAAGTGGTAGGTAGCGCGACATAGCGATAGCATCGAGACAACTAGCATAGTAATGATAGTAGTGAGATGCAGGGTCATAGTTATCTTGCCTGAAATCCCCCTAGGGAAGAAGAACGAGTCCATGAAGAAGACGGACGGGCGAAGACGAACCAAGCGTAGTCAAACGAATCCTCACGATCGCAACGAAAACAGGAACTATCGAAAAGGAGCACAACCGGAAAGAAGCAAACAACAAGGTAAACACACAACACATAAACATGGCATGATGCACAACCAAGTATGATGCATGACAAAGGCTATATGATGCTACTCATGGCAATAGATGATGCATACAAGAACATCACATGGAAGCAAGTTTAAATGAGGCCGGAAACAACATATAACAATTCCAGTAAGTCCCCATATGCAAATTTAGAAATTGGTCCAGATCTGTAACCATATTATGTTCAAGTCGTTAAACAGCAAGTTAAGACGCGCCATGATGATCTACACAAAATTCTAGTCAAGTTACATATAAAGTTCACTTAATTCGGAGCTACGGCCTAGAAGATATGAGCAAAACAAGTTAAACATGGCATTGATGCAAAAGGCATTCAAACATCAAGCAAAACACACCCAAAGTACGGATGCAACATGACATGATGGAACTACATGCAATTCTAAGCAAGTTGAACATATAAAGGACGACCTAGTGCGCCCAACTAGCGGCCCCAGCCACGTGTCCTTTTATTCGCTAGTGCACGATTTCTATCCCGAGCGTCGTGGCCAGCATCCTCTCCTCTCCCATTCCCCTCGCTCACTTCCTCCTACCTCACCCGCAGAACCCTAGCGGCCTTATCCTGCAGCACCTCAGCCGCCTCCTCTCCCTCTCCACCCAGCCGCCTACTCCCTCTCGCCCAACGCGGACGACCTCCTAGCCGCCGCAGCCGCCGCCTCCTTATCTTCCTCTTCCTCTCCATCAGCGTAGCCCCTCCACCTCCCTCCTCCGTCGATGGCGCCTGCTCCAGATCAGGCTCACACTACTAGGAAAAGGCCTACTAATGGCGCATCGGTTTTGCCTACTAATGGCGCACTACCAGTGCGCCATTAGTACCACGCCACTAGTATTTTTTACTAATGGCGCACCACTGGTGCGCCATTAGTATCTGGTATACTAATGGTGCACCAAGCAGTGCGTCATTAGTATGTAACACCATGCACCATTAGTGTGCCTCCCGGGGGGCCATACGTAACCATGTGCTTTGTCATACTAATGGCGCACTCTGTGGTGATGCGCCATTAGTATCCTTTGGCATACTAATGGCGCACCTGGTGGTGATGCGCCATTAGTATGAATATTTGTTTTTTTTACTTTTTTGATTTTTGCACAGGTTACAAAATATATTATTGGACAGAATATAGACAACAGCACACAGCAACATCAGATTCATCGAATACAATAGAAGATTAGTCTCTGAATACAATTCATCATATTAGTCTCCGAATTCAAAAGACCGAACAAAGATAAAGCATTACAAGTCTCAAGACCACGAGTATCGAGTTTGTCTTCACATTACAAGTCGATATCGATCATCTAAACTACCACCACATAGAAGAGAGTTGCGGTCATCACGATGAGCATCATCGCGATCAAACTGGTCTTCATCCGGTTCCTCCAACGCTCCCTCCTCCCTCCAGCTAGATAGCGGGCATATCTAGATTCGGCCTTCGCCCTAGTGGTGTACCCTTTGTAACTGTAACCGCTGAAACGGTGAACCTATCTCCGACACTCCTCCCAGTCGTCGTAGACTCCGGGAACCTTACCCTTGTACACGACATACGATGGCATCTCTATGCACAAGCCAAACAGCAGACAATACATAAGCAATATGTAAGTATGCAACAAAAGGATCGGAAGAGAAAAGCAAGACATTAATAGCATGATTCATGGTCCTACTAATAAATAGCATCGATTACATCTTAGTTGAACGACTGTCCAAACCAAAGAGACATACGAATTCATTAAAGTTTAATTACAACATGAGCCAATCAATGTTTCATAACTACACATCACTACTTTCGACTCGACTCATCGGACAGGAGCATGGATGAAGCCGCCGTCTGTCGTGATGGTCATGATATTGCGGTTGTTGTCACCTTGCATTTGTAGCGTTCCATCTATCTCACTGTTGGACGGTTGATATCTGCAGAAGAACTGCCCCGAGGTATGAAAAGGACATCTCGATGGATGATGTCCGCAAACTCCGACTAGATGCGAAAGAATTCTTGTCTGAGGTCCGCGTCCTGGGTTGCCGACAAGGTCGCGGCCCAACCTTTGAGACTATTTGGTAGAAGAAGGTGATAATGGTCCCTTACGATCGCCCGCATGTGATGGAGGGCGTAGTAGGCATCCTTCTGACCGCCAGGTGGCTGCTTGATGCAGCAGAACTTGGTATTGTGTGAGAAGGTGTGCTTGTCGTACTTACGAACTGCCCTGGTGAAGGTGCCTCCAGATTTGGCGTAGCCGGGGAGAACATCATCAAGAACTTTCTTGACATTTGTGTAGTCTATCTTGGAGTTACGGTTCGGGTCGAAATACATGGCCATGGACTATTTCAGGCTTAAGAGGATGAGTGTGCAATGTGTGTCACTTCACAGAACACGGAATGTTAGAAAAAAAAGAACGATCGAAATCTAAGAAATCATATGTTACGGGGCGGTTAAGGGATGACTTACTCAGGAAAGTAAGCCACAAGGAAGTTATCCTTATCTGGGTCTGCCAAAATGACGCCTTCGAGGTGTGAACTCGCAACTTGGCGGTCCCCAGCGCTGCTCAAGTGCTTGGCACGCATGTAGAAGGGGTCGACTATCACGATGTCTGGGTTCTTGTCTCTAATGATCGGCATCTCCATACTCAGCGAAAACAGTCGAACGAAGGTGTAGTGCAGCGGATGAAGGTTAAACATAGCAAAGATGTCATCAAACCGCAGGACGATCGTACCCCCGATGTCGCCATCCACAAAGTCCTTGCCCTCTGGCACCTTGGCCACGAAAACCGGGTATGCCACATCATTCTCTCTGAGACGCCGCTTCTCCAAAGAAAGAACACTGTCGTGCAGACTCCGCATAGCACCGGTTGCAGCATTGAGAATATTTGGCGGTAGCATCGCCCTACCCGCCACATGCACCCTCCTCGAAGTATCCTTAGGTGAAGGTGGCCCGTCCTGAGCACGGATCGAACTCGGTGTCGGCTGGCTCGCATTGGCGCCCTTGTTAGTCTTTCGTTTCCGTCCCTTCTTCTTGATCTCCAGTAATGTGATCGAGTTCTGCTCACAGACCACCTTCTTGAGCGTGCTGGGGCTGATAATATTTCGCACCTCAGCTATCTGAGGCTCGGTGAAGGTAGGAGCTGGAGGCATCTCCTGAGAACTGAACGCCAGACGACGCCTGTTGCAATTGGATTTCTCCACCGTACCTGCTAGATCGCGGTCGTCTTGGTTGGCTTCTTGAGAAAGAGGCCCGCAGAACTCGTCAGCGTCCCATGTTCGGCAAAGTACTTATTGACTTTGGTAAATGTACCGTCATCGTCCGGATCCTGTGCCATAGGGATGTCCGGCGTAGGGATGTCCGGCAGGTCCGGTAGCGTTGCGGCGTTCTTGCCATGGCTTGGCACCGGCACGACTGGCGGTCTTGTCTGTGGGGTGGTGTCCCCCGCCCCCAAACGAATCTGGCTCTTCGGCCAAAGCAGGGGCCAGTTTACGCAAGCGCTGAGGGTCATCTCATCTTCTTCGTCGGCCCAAGCGGGTCGAATCGGAGGTAACAGCTCGTGGCAGCCTGGCAGCACCTGAACCACTTCAACCCTATACACTGTGTGTGGCATCGGATTACCGTGGAACATGGGTTTTCCCGGTTGAACAATTCTGCCCTTGGCGACATCGACCAACTCGCCGCCCACGAAGTGCAGAAGAGTGCAAGGAACATCGGCGGCGCCCTGCGAAAACATGCAGGGCGTCAGGGATGCCCAGTCAAAGGAAAGGAGATGAAGTCATCGGCTGAGAGGCTTAGTTACCGTGATGTCGCCGAGCTCGGCTAATGTCGAGGCACCGCCAACGGCGGGCGTGCAACTGACGGAGGGGGCGCTTGCTAGCAAGGTGCCGGCCGGCGTACACCCGGGTGCATTAAACTCCAATGCCCGTGCCGGCGCCGGAGACACGAATACCGCCTCAGCCGGAGACACCAATGGCGCCACCAGAGGCACCAATGGCGCCGCCGGAGACACCAATGGCGCCGCCTGCGCGCTGTGCGAGTTGCTGGCCGTGAAGCTAGGAACCGGGGGAGGACCCTGTTGGCCGTCCGCAATCCACATCGTCAGCCCATGAATCAACGCAGGCACCATGGCGTTGAGCTTCGTTCCCAGTTGTTGTTCCACTTTCTCTTGGACAAGCTCCGAAATCCGCGCCACTTGTGCCTTGAGTGCTTCTACCTCACGCGTCTGGCTTTCCGAGCTGGTCTTTTTCTCCTTCCGCCCACCAGCGGTATAGTATGACGACCATTTTGTGGACAAGCCTTTGCCGGACACACGACCAGCTGGCGTCGGCTTACTGAGCTTATCGTTGTTTTTCATTATGTTCAACGCCCTATTTAAAGGGATGTCGAAAGGAGAGCTCTGAGACGACCCCGCGCTACTGCTTTCAGTGTCCTGCAGAAGGAACATGAACCATTTAGAAATATGGGGGATTAATTAGAGTGCAACCATATGGAGCTAATTACGCGGGGGTGTATTCCTTACCAGAACAAGCTCAAGCGCCCTGGTCTTCGGATTCGTGGTAAGCTCCTTTGTTATTGGGTCCTCCTTGTACCGGGCCCTGACAAAGTTCCTTGTCTGCTTGTCACCGCTGTATTTCTCGAAGCGGGGCGGTAGGCCTTGCTTGGCACGCTCCGCGTCCTCCTTGTCCCATATAGGCTCCGCCACTCTGTAACCGCCGGGACCGAGTTTGTGTTCCCCTAAGTTCAACTCCCGCATTTCTTTCCCCCACTGACTTGATTCGGAGGTTGCGCTGCTCTCGCACTTGATCTTGAACTCCTTGTAGTCATCTTCGCTGATCGAAGGATTTTTCGCCTTCATCTTCTCATAACTATCACCTTTATCAATCATTCTCTTGATCGCGCTTCTCCAAGTAGACAGGGCCGTGCTCATCCTCGTGAGGGCAGCACTGTTCACTTTATTCCCTGAGAGGCGTGTGTTTTCAAATTCGGCGGGGAACTTGTATCATTCGTGCAGCTTCGTGAAGAGGAGGTTGCGCAAATTTCCATGGTCCTTATGCCTAAGGTTCTCGGTGTTGATCGAGACGGTGCTCCGGAGAATGCACCCGAGCTGAAGCGAGTACCCCTTGACTATATGTTTGGGATCCGTTGGATGCCCGTTGGAGTCCACTTGAGTGAATTCCTCCTTGAGGGTGCGGAGCGCATTCGGGCGCCGGTCCTTCCTTTGCTTCTTCGGTTGGCTGCCATCTGTGTGTGCACCGCCATCATCAGTGGTGGCATCCTCGGCGGCACCATCAGTGGTGTCATCCCCGATGCCACTAGGGGTTGTGTAGTCAGGATCGGTGTCTTCCGCGGCATCCTCATAGCGGTGAGGTTGTTCCTCCATCTCCTGGGACAGCTCCCAGAATTGCTTGCCGCCCGAACTGCCGGCCTCATCGTGGTTGGCCATGTTTCGCTCTAAATATGAAAATAGTTTGGTCAAAAAGTTGGTTATTGTCAAGGAACAAGATCATGGTCTCATCATTTAGGGTTTGTCGACACCGAGGCATCCTAAAAGCTAAGCTTTTATCATTTAGGGTTTGTCGATGCCGAGGCACCTTAAAAGCCTATGCGTACATCATTTAGGTTCTCATCAACACCGAGGCATCCGGGGCAGCCAAGTTAAGTTTTCATCATTTAGGGTTTATCGATGCTGAGGCACCCTAGGTTGGGCCTAATCACTTGGCACTAATCACTTGTCTCTATTGCCACCTATGTTGGGTTTATCTTCCAGGGTTTATTGATGCTAAGGAGAATTCTAAGTTGGGCCTAATCACTTGGCTCTATTCCCACCTATGGTTTAATGCAGCAAGAATGGCGGCGCAGTTGATCCTACTTAACTAAGTACTAAGATACCCCGGCCCATGCATTAGTCGCAAGTACCCCATATGTCCTATTTTTAGCAAAGCCATGCTAAAATTTACGGAAAATTTCAGCATGACCTTTGCTGAAAATAGGACATATGGACTACCCGAATTTGCCGGAACGGAAGTTAATCGACATTTCGGCAAAATCGAGGGCCTCTTGGGGTACCTGCAAATTCATCATGACACAATGGTCGGAGACAAAACCCAGCAAACTAGCAAGATGATCATCATCTTTGCAAGACAGTAGCTCAAGTTTTTGACAGTAGCCACTGAAGAAAACAACATTGCAACATTCAAGTTCAGACATACACACTGAACATTTGACCAGTTACAGTTCTAAGTAAAGGGAGTTACAGTTTAACATCATCAAGTAGTGTTACATAATATAGGTGCAAATTACAAAGGCTGACAGAGCAACAGATCATAGGATTAACAAAACTCAGAGACTACCATATTTACGCCGACCTAAAAAGCAGAAATACATGTCCTCAGTAAGTGTAAGAGAAGTGTACTAGAGCTGTAAACAGACTTAAAAAACCCAACTACTGGACACAGTAAATCATGGTCATTTTAACTGTAAAAAGAGTTCCACATGACAGTAGATGATGGAAAGAGCTCAAATACTAGTACAAAGATAAACTTGAAAGATGATCAACAACAGCCGCAGAGATACTATTGTGAAGCAAAATTTGACGAAAAGAGGAAATTCAGAACATTAGAGACAAAACTCTATTTTCATGAAAGAACATGCTCAGGGCTTCAATTTAAAATACTACTGGAAGATAACTAACTAAAAATATGTGGAAGTGGATCATTACTACTCTACATTTTTAGTAAGAACAATACATATATTGCAATTGGAAGCAAACAGATGTACACATAAGATAAAAATGTTGTGCTGAAAGTTTAATGCTTACAAAAGACTTGCTGAAATAATGAAAAATATGGAGTCACCAAGTTGGCTAAGAAACTCCCAAAGTCCACTAGCAAATCCAAGATCTAATCCTGTTACACACATCATAACAATTTAAGATAATTAGGATAAGGATAGTAGGAAATGAAAAAGAAAGAGCTCAAAAAATAATCACAACAGAAAAATAATAAAAACCTAGTCCTAGAAGAAAATAAATCCTAAAAGAATAGAAATCCTAAAATCTAGAGCAAGTCCTAGAAGTAGTAGTCCAACTGGCCACCACTACTACTCCTATCACTAGAGTAAACAACAGTTATGTGTTCAACATCTTTACTAACAGCAAATTGGCAATACTCCATTATCTACTCCTGCAACTTCAACTACAATAACATCCTACAACTACTAATATGCATCATCTTCCCACAACTACTCATCTTCAGCAGCAACAACATAAAATTCCTGTTTAGTTAAATTCATGTTAAACATCATCTACCCATGGCATGCCGTTTCGGTGCAAAGTGCAAAGTGAGGGAAGGGGCAGCTTTGCCCGTCACCCCTCGGCCACTCTGCAGCGACAAGGACCATAAAGTCATCCTCCTCCTCTGCTGCTATCCAACGGAATTCAGAACCAGAGGTAGCTTTAAATATCAAGAACACTAGCACAAAATTCCTCCATTTCAGGCATTTTCTACTAGCACAAAAGATTTTCTTTTGTTTTTCCAACCATATCAAGAACACTTCCTGCTCTAAATAATATCAGCTATATATGCTCGTGTTGTTCTGAACTATCTGGACAAGATGAAATGATATCAGACAACATCAACTGAACTAAAATGATGTTGTTCAGCCTCCACAGTTGTAAGTTCATCAATGAACAGAACTAAAATATGCCCTACAACTACTCATCGCAGTGCAACGAACCTCATGAGAATAAACACAAGCACCTGGTGGGCGGGTGAGAAGAGAACTGACCTGATGTCGCAGGAAGAAGGCGCAGACGCCGTAGACGGTGGAGGCGTCGGTGTCGTAGAGGCGCCGGAGACCTTGCCCTGCGAGACAGAGAAGGGGCCGTCAGCTCCGCAGTTGGGGGGGCAAGGGGAGGAGGAGGA
>NC_041387.1:84063935-84064598 GCF_002162155.2 Triticum dicoccoides | reverse complement strand
TCCTCTCCTGGTGGACGTGGGGCGGCTCACAGGTTTCTAGGGTTTCGAGGGGGGGAGGCGGGGCTCGGGGGGAGGGGGCGCTCGAGGGGGAGGAAGGGGCGAGGGAGGCGGTGGGGGCGCGTGGGCGGCTGCGGCGCAGTGGGTCGGGGCAGCGGCGGCGGCGACGCGGTGGAGGGAGGGACGAAACGAAGTAGTACTCTGGCGAGAGGGAGGGGGAAGGAGCGGCGCGGTGGTGTATGGATGGGGAAGATTACTAATGGCGCACCCCCAGGCGGTGTGCCATTGGAATGTTTTTTTCATAGCAATGGCGCACCAGCGCCACAGTGCGCCATAAGTATTCTTTTTTTTATATAGCAATGGCGCACCAGCCACCCATGCGCCATAAGTAAGAATTTTTTATTATTTTTAAAAAAATGAATATGAATATGAATATGAAACAGTAATATTTTTTTATAAAAACAGTAATAATTGTTGTTTAACAACAATTGTAGTCTACACTTTATTATTATTATTATTTTAAAATGAATATGAATATGAAATAGTAATTTTTTTATAAAAACTGTAGTAATTTATTAAAAAATATCATCAAAAATTTGTTATTTGAAAATATCATCGGCGGCGGCGGTGGAGTGGGGGAGGGTGCGGGGGGTGCTCGTCGGCGGC
>NC_041387.1:84026849-84063659 GCF_002162155.2 Triticum dicoccoides | reverse complement strand
GCGGGGGAGGGTGCAGGGGGTGCTCTTCGGCGGTGGTGGAGCGGGGGCGGGTGCGGGGGGTGCTCGTCGGCAGCGGTGGAGCGGGGGAGGGATCGAGATCGAGATGGAGGGGGATAGCGATCGAGATGGAGGGGGGTCGAGATCGAGATGGAGGGGAAATCCAGATCAAGATGGAGGGGGATCGAGATCGAGTGTCCTCATGAATTCAAAAAGTGCCCATGAAATATAAAATATTCATGATATCAAAAAGTGCCCATGAAATACAATCGAGAAATGAAGGCTACGATTTAAATACAATCGATCTTAGCATGCTATCTGTTCACAATCTTCTTGCCCTTCTTTTTCGCAAATGGAGTTCTTCTGTGAAACGGACGTCCTTTAGGTAGGGTGGTCCTGCTTCTTCTTGTGGTGTGTGCTGCTTCTTCATCGTCGTTGTCATGTTCGATCTTCGGGTCGCCGTACTTGTCGAAGTCTTGCTCATTGGCTACTCCATCCATTCCGATGATCTTCCTTTTGCCTCTCCTCACGACAGCACGACTGGGCTTTGACGGGTCAGTAACGAAGGAGCATTGGTCCACTTGGGAAGCCAGTACCCATGACTCATTTTTCGCGGTGACGTTTGCGCCCGCGGTCTTGGATTTGGCTTCGGGTATAACCATGGTGGTGAAATACCGGTCTTCTTTTAGGACGCTCTTGGCCCATCTGACACGGAACATCGGGACCTTCTCTCCAGCGTAGCTCAGCTCCCAGATCTCCTCGATCCTTTCGTAGTACCTGTCCTTGTCGTTACCGGTGTAGGATTCCATCGTTACCCCGGAGTTCTGATAACCATCGCTCTTCATGTCCTTGTTCTCGGTGTAGAATGTGTAGCCATTGATATCGTATGCCTCATAGGTCATCAGGTTGTGCTCGGCGCCCTGTGACAAGGCGAATATGAGTTGTTCTTCCGCGGAAGAATCCTCATGTAAAGGGTACGACAGAAGCTTCTGTTTGAACGAACGCGTGAAACATGAGTTGTGGTCTTTGATTATATCTCCGTCCGTCCTCTGTTGGCCTCAGTCATTGTACGTCTTCTCAATAAAGGTTTTGTGCTCTACCACCCAATAAAGGTTTGCTCTTTCAAAGTCGGCGAGTCGACCCTCGAAGTCGACATGCATTTCGCGGCGACCCTCACGGTGACCCCATCCAGCGAGCCTGCCGAGGTGCCTGTTGACGGGCAGACCAACGGGGTTCTCGATGCCTAGATAATTCGTGCAGTAGGAGATGCACTCTTCGGTCAGAAAGCCCCTGGCTATACTTCCCTCTGGACGTGACATGTTGCGAACGTATCCTTTGATGACACCATTCATCCTTTCGAACGGCATCATGCTATGCAAGAACGTCGGCCCAAGTTGGATGATATCCTCCATGATATGGACTAGCAGATGCACCATAACGTCAAAGAATGCGGGCGGGAAGTACATCTCAAGCTCGCATAGTATCACCACGATCTCTTCCTGTAGCCTTCTGAGTTGCCTCACGCCAATCGACTTCCGAGAGATGACGTCGAAAAAGTTGCATAGGCCAAATAGCATTTCACGGACGTGCGCGTCCATGATACCACGGATTGCAACTGGAAGTATCTACGTCATCAGCACGTGACAGTCATGAGGCTTCATCCCACTGAACTTCTGCTTCGCTGGGTCTAGGATCTGCTTATCTTCCCCGCATAACCGTAAGGAAGTTTTACTCCTACGAGGCAGGTGAAAAACTGCTTGATCTCCTCCTGACTTAGAGTGAAGCACGCTGGAGGGTAGTCATTTCCGGTCTTCTTGGCCTTTTTGCCTTTGCGACGACTTTCTGTGTCCTGCTTCGCCTCATCATCATCGTCATCATCATCATCATCATCATCATTAGCGTGAAGCTCCTGCCTGATGCCCATTGATTTCAAGTCTGCCCTTGCTTTCGGCCCATCTTTGGTCCTCCCTGGCATGTTGAGCAGGGTACCAAGTAGACTCTCGCACACTGTAACGCCCACGATGCGGCTATATCTCCCACGTGTCGAAGCACGACTTAGAGGCATAACCGCATTGTGGTTTTGTCACAAGAAGGGTCATCTTCACACAATCCCATGTAATGAACAAGAATGGGATAAAGAGTTGGCTTACAATCACCACTTCACACAATGAACAAAAATAAATCATACATCATTCAGAGTACACACATAGTACGACTACGGACGAAGCCACAAGAAAAGAAGATAACCCAACTGCTAGATCCCCGATCGTCCCAACTGGGATCCACTACTGATAAACATGAAATGAAACATAGCAACTATCCAGATCTTCGTTGAGCTCCCTTCTGAGCTCGGTTGCATCACCTGCACTGGTATCATCGGCACCTGCAACTATTGTGATAGTATCCGGTGAGTCACGAGGACTCAGCAATCTCGAAACCCGCAAGATCAAGACTATATAAGCTTATGGGTAGGAAGTGGTAAAGTGGTGAGGTTGCAGCATCGACTAAGCATGATTTGGAGGCTAACATACGCAAATAAGAGCGAGAAGAGAAGCCAACAGAACGATCGTGAAGCTAGCAATGATCAAGAAGTGATCCTGAACTCCTACTTACGTCAACCATAACCCAAAACCGTGTTCAGTTCCCGGACTCCGCCGAAAAGAGACCATCACAGCTACACACGCTGTTGATGTATTTTAAAGAGGTCAAGTGTCAAGTTATCTACAACCGGACATTAACAAATTCCCATCTGCCTCATAACCACGGGCATGGCTTTCGAAAGATTATATACCCTTCAGGGGTGTCCCAACTTAGCCCATCACAAGCTCTCACGGTCAACGAAGGATATACCTTCTCCCGGGAAGACCCGGTCAGCCTCGGAATCCCGGTTCGCAAGACATTTCGACAATGGTAAAACAAGACCAGCAAAGCCGCCCGATGTGCCGACAAATCCCGATAGGAGTCGCACGTACCTCGTTCTCAGGGCACACCGGATGAGACATCCTACGAGTAAAACCAGCCCTCAAGTTTCCCCGAGATGGCACCGCAGTCTACTCAGTTCGGACCAACACTCAAAGGAGCACTGGCCCGGGGGGGGGGGGGGGAAAAGAAAGATGACCCTAGAGTCTGCAGAACCCAAGGGAAAAAGGCTTATGTGGCAAATAGTAAAACCAAGGTTGGGCCTTACTGGGGGAGTTTTATTCAAAGCGAACTGTCAAGGGGGTCCCATAAATCACCCAACCGCGTAAGGAATGCAAAATTCGGGAACATAACACCGGTATGACGGAAACTAGGGCGGCAAGAGTGGAACAAAACACCAGGCATAAGGCCGAGTCTTCCACCCTTTACCAAATATATAGATGCATTAATTAAATAAGAGATATTGTGATATCCCAACATAATCCTGTCCATCATGGAGCAATCTTCAACTCCACCTGCAACTAACAACGCTATAAGATGGGCTGAGCAAAAGCGGTAACATAGTCGAACAGCGGTTTGCTAGGAAGGGTGAAAAGGTTAGAGGCTGACATGGCAATATGGGAGGCATAAAACAAGTTATAGGTAGCGCAGCCCAGCGATTGAACGAAGCAACTAGCAAGCAAAGATAGAAGTGATATCAAGGGTAATGGTCATCTTGCCTAAAATCCCGATAGGAAGAAGAAGGAGTCCATGAAGAAGACAAACGAACTTAGTCGAACGAATCCTCACAACTCCAGAACGAAACCGAAGATAACGAGAGAAGCAAACCGGAAAGAAGCAAACAACATGGTAAACAACCATCACATAATCATGGCATGATGCACAACCAAATATGATGCATGTCCGGTTTAATGAGGCATGGCATGGCAATATGCAAAAACAACACTACAAGTTAAGTGGAGCTCAATATGCAACGAGTTGCATATTGACGAAACACCACATCAAATTATTTAGTTTACTCTCAGTTAAGATACTCAACAATTATTAAATGTTAATTAACATGGCAAGAGGTGAAGCATGAGCAAACCACCTAGCTAGGCAATTTTAAATGAGGCCGGAAACAACAAACAACAATTCCGGAAAGTTCCGATGTGTCATTTAGCAATTTAAAGCAAACACAAGGTTAAACATTTTAATTGTTGTTATCATGATGCGGATGACGTATGCAAGTTTATGCAATTTTAAGAAAATGTTAACATGAGCATGATACGAGGCATTTGTCGCCATGGGGGAATGAAAAAGGTGCCACGGCGGTGAAACGGAAATGGTACCACGGCAACATATCCGAAAATGATGCCACGGCAACATATCCGACAATGATGCCACGGCAACATATCGGTTCCGGTAGCTCAAGGAGATACCGGTGCAAAAGGAGGCGTGCGGATGTGCGCAACATGCTAGAGATGGTGGGGTGATCCCGACTACCAGGTTCCCACGGGACGACGGCATGGCAAACGAGGAACGTGCAAAGACCTCTCTCGGACACGGTGCAAACACGAGCATCTCATACAACACACAAGCATTCGTTCACGGGTGGTCGTCTCGGGGTTATACCTTTGAAGCGTGTGTTTTGGAGCGGTTCGGGTTCGGTACGATGTAGAGGAAGTAGACGTTCTCGTAGCGGTCGTAGAGGAAGTAGTTGTACACGTTCGTCTCGGAGAGGTACTTGACGAATCCAACATCTTTGGGGCGACGGTAGTGGTTCACGGACGTCGTGGGAAGTAGTGGAAGTAGTTGTACACGGCGACGGTAGTTGTACACGTTTGGAGAGGAACTTGTCGGATCCGAGAGGTACTTGGCGAAAAGCATGTCGACGGTAGTTGTACACGGGTCCTCGTCTTCATGGTACTTGGCGTCCTCTCGGCCTTGACAGTGAAGAAACGGAACGCGTTGGTCGTGGTACTTGGCGATATCTGAGACGGTCTTGCGTATCCGTAGGGGTACTGGCAGTTTGTGTAGTCGATCTTGTCGGTCCAACACGAAGCAACACAGGGAGCCTCGGGTGGGCAGCAACAAGGAAGCGATGGTGGAGGTCGGCGGCAAGAAGCAGGCATGGGGCTCATCTGGTTCCCGGCCGGGTCCAGGCCGGTGGGACTCCATGGGGCGGCGTCCATGGCATTCCTGATAGACGGGTGAGGGAGGAGCAAGGCGGCGGCAAACTCGGAGCTCGGGGACGAGGCGCCGAGGGCGAGGCAGGGAAACAGCGGCTTGGTGGCACTCCGGCGAACTTGGCCGCAGGGACGGTCGCGGTCACGCGAGGAGAAGTAGGGCAGGCGGGAAGGCTTGCGGTGGCCTTGGTGATTCCAGCGACGGCAGCAGCAAGGGCGGGGCGAGGCCGGCGCTGCGGCGCAGCTCGACGGCGACAAGGCAGGAGAGGGACGCGGGCAGGAGGTGAAGAAGATGGCGCGGTAGCGGGGCGATGGGGATGGACGGAGGAGATGGGCTCGCCGGCCAGAACGACGGCACGGCGGCAGAGGAATGGGTGGCCGGAGGCGCGGCCGGTCGCTGGGCAGTGGCGCGCGGGAGGAAACGAGAGGCCATGGATCGGGCGTGAGGAGCTCCTCTCCCTTGGCTCGATGCGTGTGTATGTGTGTGGCGGCGGGCAGAGGGAACGAGAAGGAGAGATAACGAGCAGGGGGGGACGAGCTAGGGTTAGATAGGGGCTGATGGGCCTAACAGATGGACCTAAATGGTCTGCTGGCTGCTGGGCTCTCTCTCGATTTCAAAGAAATAGAAGCTTGGAAGAAATGCCGAGAGAGGTTGGAGTGGAGTTTGGGCATGAAGTTAATTTTTTCAGACCCACAAAAATGAGCTTGATCCCAGAAAAATAGAAGTGGGCATGATTGCAAGTTTAAATTCAAACTCATTTGATTATAAATCAAATGGGTTTGAACTAGGACATGGTAAAAGGAAGGTCCAAAAATGTTGGGAATTTTGGTGGAGATTTGAAAAGTGATGAAACAAAATATGGGAATAGATGAGGCCAAGGGTTTAGATAGAAAGGCATGGGATTCGTTTGCAATTTTGTTATGGTTAATTCCAAAACAATGGAATATTATTTTTATAGCTCCCTAATAATATTGGGAGGATATATGTTATAAAGAGAAATCACCATGTGCATTTCCCTCGATTTAAATGGACGGAAGATCCATACAATTTTATTTAGATGAGTTTGTAAAAGGGTTGCATGATGACATGATGCAATGCAAATGATGCAAAGAGATGAGATGCATGACGTGAACAAAATGCAAAACAACAGACAAAACCCAACCACGAAGGGAATAACATATCACATCTCCGGAAAAGGCAAGAGTTGGAGTTACGGATATGGAAAGTTGCATCCGGGGTGTTACAACACTCCACCACTACGAGAGGATCTTATCCCGAGATCTAGGATGGCACCAGAGAGAAACATAAGAGGAAGAGAAGAGGTGAAACTAAGTTGCTTCTTCTACCAATGAGTGAAACCAAAGAACCTTGAGAAGTTGAGCAATTTAAAAGAAAGAGTACATCGGAGATGAACGAGATTGCGAACAATTCGTTAGAAAAGAAGAACAAATAACATTAGAACTTGAAGGTTGCAAAGACATGAATGACGAGTACAATGGACAAGAAGGCATTAGAACCACTCTGGTTGAAAAGAGATAAACAAGGAACAAGGAAGAACAGATTCGAACAGCACTCCGGTTGAAAAGAGAGGCAAAACTTGATAAGATGAAAAGAACTTGAAGAGATGACACAACACTTCGGTTAAATGGATAAGCACGAAAAGAACACGATCCTCAATACGAGAAGAGGAGTGAAGAGAGCAACATCACAATGCCTCCGGAAGAAAGAATAGAAGATAGATCATTGGAATAACAGAATGGAGAAGAAAATGCCAACTTCTACCACAAATGAGCTTGGAAAGCACCCTTCCAAGAAGGTTATAACGGAGTTGTTGAAAAAATCAACAACGAAACGAATAAGCTTGAAGTGGGCTTATGGAAAACATCTCAAAACTATGAGGTGACAACCGGCCACTAATGGAAACCATTGATTTGATTGAGAGCACCAAAGAGATGAAAAACTTCTTTCACCGCGAGAATAGGAGAAAACTTGGATCATTGATAAGCACCACAATACAAAATTCCTTAGGGAAGGCTTTAGGTGAAATCTATACCAAGATAACTGCAACGAAGAGATTAATGGATTTAAAATACCTCATTCTTGACAAGATATGAATCATGAAACATGAATGGAAATTGTCAAGAATGATATAACACCATCTCAAAAGATAAGATAGAAAGAATTGCACTTTGGAATGCAAGATGACGAGTGCTTGAACTCCACAAAACAAAACATGTGTTGAGCACCATGTTTATTTTAGAGTGTAGCTTGGCGGATCTTAACTTCGAGAGAAATCTTGAAGAACAATTGAAGGATGAAAGGAATCCTTGATGAACCACCATGTAGAGCCTCCGTGAAGAACTCCGGTAATAAAAGAATGATAGAAAGAAAGAGAAGTTGAAAACACAAGGTGAATCCTTGCAATGCTTTAGATGGAGCTTCGCGATGATATAATCGAGAAAACTTGGAACTCCGGAAAAGAAAAGATGAACATCTTAAAACCGAGAAATGTGACATGATGAACAACTCTGGAAAGGAGAAACTAGATCGCTTGGATGAAAGAATAATAAGAATAACGTTATTCGTATCCTTCACGAATTTAAATTGATGACAAGCAACGGATTTGGCATACTACTTATTCTCGTAGAAAGGATTAAGAGAGATATAGCTCAAAACTTGAGAAGGTCTTCAACAACCACCGGTAGGATTGAAACAACAAAAGAACGAATGAATTGATACGATAACGAAGGAAGAGAAATCTTGAACGAACCACCGTAATAATTGAAAATGAAAGTAGCAAAGGCACAAATCACCGGGAAGAATTGGAAAATGAATGAAGATACTTGACAGAATTTAGATATAAGAGAACAAAGAGATCGTGAGCTGACTAGAGTAAACTTGAACGATGCACCGGTAAGATTTGGAGAACTAGAACTGAAAGTTGGAATGAATAATTCTGAGATGATTGGCTCCAGAGAATGAAATTGAAAAGACTCCTGAATTGCTCTCGATGGGTGAAAAGAATTCTCACAATCGAAAACAATTATGAGGATGGCATCAAGCTAGAACCACGCATCTTGAAGAGAATGGAGCAAGATTTAAGAGAAATCCTTCTTCGGTCTTCAAAATTCGAGAATGACGACGAGAAACACCACCATGAATTGTTTAGACACTGTGGAAGAATGAAAAACAAAGAGGTTGAGCCAACGATCAAAAGAATTTGAAAGATCTTGGAGAAGGACATATGACTGATGAGAATTCATTCTTACGTCAAACTTGGAAATGAATTTGAGAACGACTCCAGGAAAATTAGAAGAGTCAGGTAAGATCCTGGGAAAAGACCTGTGGGTTAGGGCCCACTAAAATATACACCATTGAACGATTTTGAAGAGAGATTGCACCGGTAGAATTAAATGGCTTGAATAAGAGAAAACCTTGAAGTAACTCGAACGGATTAAGAATGGAAACATGATTCTTCTGAGATATCTTGAGCACTCCGGATAAGAATAGAGAGAGGTGAACAATTAAGAGGTGCACCAACATAAGAAAGCACTTGAAACAAGGAATGGAATATGATCAACACCGAAAACTTGACTTGAATCCACCGGAGAAGAAAAGAGACAAAGAATGATGAACTCAAAGCTCCGTTAGTATCTTCTTGAGAATCACCAGATAAAAACATTGACGGAAAAGAATGGAGAGACTTCCCATCAATAAAATGGATACCCGATTAAGAAATCTGAGTCCTTGAAGTTAAGGGTGGGAGGGCGGGAAAAACGAAGGCAACTTGGGGCAGATGGAATGGATACCATTGAGAAAACTTAGAATTGATCTTGCGAATGTTGAAATGTTCGGATCCACTTGAAGAGAAGCACACCGGTCGGAAAAAATTGACATGAAAATCTCGATGATCAAGAAGGATTAGTATTCACATAGCAATATGAGAACACCGTTTAGGAAAGGTATGGATTCAACATTTGACTTCGAAGCAACTCGAATACCACAAATAAAAAAAACAAAGGATTTGGCTTGCAGAATAAGCCGGAACAAACATATGATAGAGATTTCGTCCGAAGTTTTGGTGGTGGGTCCCACACGGGCTCGAGTGTACAGCACCATCATGTACAAGGCCGTGCACATGACATACGAAGTGTCCCCGAGTCAGCATAGCCAAGGACTCTTTAAGACACAACAAGACCACTGTAAAAACGACTGTGGAAAGGCGGACCACTAGACGTCAAACCCCAATCTCATATCATGCATCTGTCGGAAAGAAAAAAACTAGATATACTTGAAATTCCACGTATAGAACTGCCGAAACTTTTTAGTTATGCAATCTGGTGTTGGGGATACAGGGGAAGCAATATATAACTCACCCAAAACTAACAATTCCTACATCCAAGCTGTATCCATCCGTCAACACATAACCAAGAAACCTTCGGAAATCGTGTACCTCAACCTTCGAAAAGCATCCGTTATACGAGCTATGGCAATACTCCCGAACTCCCGCCCCAGTACTAGGTGGCGTCGAGGTTATCTCACCAACAACTGCATAAAAGATATTTTCGTTGTCGGCAAAACTCAGGTATTCCAGAATTGCAATGATAAACTTATGACGACAACACCTCGGAGCTCAACTCCCCGGGTCAATGCCACATAAAAGACAGGAGGCACCAAGAACAATGTTCTCGTCACAAAACCATCGGAACGATTCCAAGATACCCGCGTGATCCAAAAATTTTTTTTAGTGAAATTTGAGGAGAGGAAAGTCAAAACATCTACGTCAGGAGACCTCACCAGAGCGATGAAGGGACTGAGGAGTAAAAAGAATCCTACTCTCCGATATATATAATCCTAAGACTCAAAACATTTTGTCTAGACTCAACAACGCCAGCAATCAATCAAGCAGGGGGCTCCTAAGTCGGGGATGGCTCTGATTACCAACTTGTAACACCCACGATGCGGCTATATCTCCCACGTGTCGAAGCACGACTTAGAGGCATAACCGCATTGTGGTTTTGTCGCAAGAAGGGTCATCTTCACACAATCCCATGTAATGAACAAGAATGGGATAAAGAGTTGGCTTACAATCGCCACTTCACACAATGAACATAAATAAATCATACATCATTCAGAGTACACACATAGTCCGACTACGCACGACGCCACAAGAAAAGAAGATAACCCAACTGCTAGATCCCCGATCGTCCCAACTGGGCTCCACTACTGATCAACATGAAATTAAACATAGCAACTATCCAGATCTTCGTTGAGCTCCCTTTTGAGCTCGGTTGCATCACCTGCACTGGTATCATCGGCACCTGCAACTATTATGATAGTATCTGGTGAGTCACGAGGACTCAGCAATCTCGAAACCCGCGAGATCAAGACTATATAAGCTTATGGGTAGGAAGTGGTAAAGTGGTGAGGTTGCAGCAGCTACTAAGCATGATTTGGAGGCTAACATACGCAAATAAGAGCGAGAAGAGAAGCCAACAGAATGATCGTGAAGCTAGCAATGATCAAGAAGTGATCCTGAACTCCTACTTACGTCAACCATAACCCAAAACCGTGTTCACTTCCCGGACTCCGCCTAAAAGAGACCATCATGGCTTCACACGCTGTTGATGTATTTTAAAGAGGTCAAGTGTCAAGTTATCTACAACCGGACATTAACAAATTCCCATCTGCCTCATAACCACGGGCATGGCTTTCGAAAGATTATATACCCTGCAGGGGTGTCCCAACTTAGCCCATCACAAGCTCTCACGGTCAACGAAGGATATAACTTCTCCCGGGAAGACCCGATCAGCCTCGGAATCCCGGTTCGCAAGACATTTCGACAATGGTAAAACAAGACCAGCAAAGCCACCAGATGTGCCGACAAATCCCGATAGGAGTCGCACGTACCTCATTCTCAGGGCACACTGGATGAGACATCCTACGAGTAAAACCAGCCCTCAAGTTTCCCCGAGGTGGCCCCGCAGTCTACTCAGTTCGCACCAACACTCGAAGGAGCACTGGCCCGGGGGGGGGTTAAAATAAAGATGACCCTTGAGTCTGCAGAACCCAAGGGAAAATGGCTTAGGTGGCAAATGGTAAAACCAAGGTTGGGCCTTGCTGGAGGAGTTTTATTCAAAGCGAACTGTCAACGGGCTCCCATAAATCACCCAACCGCGTAAGGAACGCAACATCCGGGAACATAACACCGGTATGACAGAAACTAGGGCGGAAAGAGTGGAACAAAACACCAGGCATAAGGCCGAGTCTTCCACCCTTTTCCAAATATATAGATGCATTAATTAGATAAGAGATATTGTGATATCCCAACATAATCCTGTCCATCATGGAGCAATCTTCAACTTCACCTGCAACTAACAACGCTATAAGATGGGCTGAGCAAAAGCGATAACATAGCCAAACACCGGTTTGCTAGGAAGGGTGAAAAGGTTAGAGGCTGACATGGCAATATGGGAGGCATGGTAAACAAGTGATAGGTAGAGCAGCGCAGCGATAGAACGAAGCAACTAGCAAGCAAAGATAGAAGTGATATCAAGGGTAATGGTCATCTTGCCTGAAATACCAATAGGAAGAAGAACGAGTCCATGAAGAAGACAAACGAACGTAGTCGAATGAATCCTCACAACTCCAGAACGAAACCGAAGCTAACGAGAGAAGCAAACCGGAAAGAAGCAAACAACATGGTAAAAAACCATCACATAATCATGGCATGATGCACAACCAAATGAGATGCATGTCCGGTTTAATGAGGCATGGCATGGCAATATGCAAAAACAACACTACAAGTTAAGTGGAGCTCAATATGCAACGAGTTGCATATTGACGAAACACCACATGAAATTATTTAGTTTACTCTCGGTTAAGATACTCAAAAATTATTAAATGTTAATTAACATGGCAAGAGGTGAAGCATGAGCAAACCACCTAGCTAGGCAATTTTAAATGAGGCCAAAAACAACAAACAACAATTCCGGAAAGTCCCCATGTGTCATTTAGCAATTTAAAGCAAACACAAGGATAAACATTTTAATTGTTGTTATCATGATGCGGATGACATATGCAAGTTTATGCAATTTTAAGAAAACGTTAACATGAGCATGATACGAGGCATTTGTCGCCATGGCGGAATGAAATAGGTGCCACGGCGGTGAAACGAAAATGGTGCCACGGCAACATATCCGAAAATGATGCCACGTCAACATATCCGAAAATGATGCCACGGCAACATATCGGTTCCGATAGCTCTTGGAGATACCGGTGCAAAAGGAGGCGTGCGGATGTGCACAACATGCTAGAGATGGTGGGGTGCTCCCGACTACCAGGTTCCCACGGGACAGCGGCATGGCAAACGAGGAACGTGCAAAGACCTCTCTCGGACACGGTGCAAACACGGGCATCTCATACAACACACAAGCATTCGTTCACGGGCGGTCGTCTCGGGGTTATACCTTTGAAGCGTGCATTTCGGAGCGGTTCGGGTTTGGTACGATGTAGAGGAAGTAGACGTTCTCGTAGCGGTCATAGAGGAAGTAGTTGTACACGTTCGTCTCGGAGAGGTACTTGACGAATCCAACATCTTCGGGGCGATGGTAGTGGTTCACGGACGTCGTAGGAAGTAGTGGAAGTAGTTGTACACGTTTGCAGAGGAACTTGTCGGATCCGAGAGGTACTTGGCGAAAGGCATGTCGACGGTAGTTGTACACGGGTCCTCGTCTTCATGGTACTTGGCGTCCTCTCGGCCTTGACAGTGAAGAAACGGAACGCGGTGGTCGTGGTACTTGGCGATATCCGAGACGGTCTTGCGTATCCGTAGGGGTACTGGCAGTTTGTGTAGTCGATCTTGTCGGTCCAAAACGAAGCAACACAGGGAGCCTCGGGTGGGCAGCAGCAAGGAAGCGATGGTGGAGGTCAGCGGCAGGAAGCAGGCATGGGGCTCATCTAGTTCCCGGTCGGGTCCAGACCGGTGGGCCTCCATGGGGCGGCGGCCATGGCGTTCCTAATAGACGGGTGAGGGAGGAGCAACGCGGCGGCAAACTCGGAGCTCGGGGACGAGGCGCCGAGGGCGAGGCAGGGAAACAGCGGCCTGGTGGCACTCCGGAGAACTTGGCCGCAGGGACGGTCATGGTCACGCGAGGAGAAGTAGGGCAGGCGGGAAGGCTTGTAGTGGCCTTGGTGATTCCAGCGACGGCAGCCGCAAGGGCGGGGCGAGGCTGGCGCTGCGGCGCAGCTCGACGGCGACAAGGCAGCAGAGGGACGCGGGCAGGAGGTGAAGAAGACGGCGCGTTAGCGGGGCGATGGGGATGGACGGAGGAGATGGGCTCGCCGGCCAGAACGACGGCACGGCGACAGAGGAATGGGTGGCCGGAGGCGCAGCCGGTCGCCGGCAGTGCCGCGCAGGAGGAAAAGAGAGGCCATGGATCGGGCATGAGGAGCTCCTCTCCCTTGGCTCGATGCGTGCGTATGTGTGTGGCGGCGGGCTGAGGGAACGAGAAGGAGTGATAACGAGCAGGGGGGGACGAGCTAGGGTTAGATAGGGGCTGATGGGCCTAACAGATGGACCTAAATGGCCTGCTGGCTGCTGGGCTCTCTCTCGATTTCAAAGAAATAGAAGCTTGGAAGAAATGCCGAGAGAGGTTGGAGTGGAGTTTGGGCATGAAGTTAATTTTTTCAGACCCACAAAAATGAGCTTGATCCCAGAAAAATAGAAGTGGGCATGATTGCAAGTTTAAATTCAAACTCATTTGATTATAAATCAAATGGGTTTGAACTAGGACATGGTAAAAGCAAGGTCCAAAAATGTTGGGAATTTTGGTGGAGATTTGAAAAGTGATGAAACAAAATATGGGAATAGATGAGGCCAAGGGTTTAGATAGAAAGGCATGGGATTCGTTTGCAATTGTGTTATGGTTAATTCCAAAACAATGGAATATTATTTTTATAGCTCCCTAATAATATTGGGAGGATATATGTTCTAAAGAGAAATCACCATGTGCATTTCCCTCGATTTAAATGGACCGAAGATCCATACGATTTTATTTAGATGAGTTTGTAAAAGGGTTGCATGATGACATGATGCAATGCAAATGATGCAAAGAGATGAGATGCATGACGTGAACAAAATGCAAAACAACAGACAAAACCCAACCACGAAGGGAATAACATATCACATCTCCGGAAAAGGCAAGAGTTGGACTTACGGATATGGAAAGTTGCATCCGGGGTGTTACACACACGTTCTTCGTGATATGCATGACATCAAGGCTGTGAGGCACACGGTGGATCTTCCAGTACGACAAGTCCCAGAAAACAGACCTCGTTTTCCATACCTTCAGCAGCGGCTCTGGCGCCTTTCGCTTCTTTCCCGGCTCTGGCACCTTTTCCTTCTTTCCCGACAGTGGGCAATCTTTCCAATTTTTCAACAGCTCATCTATTTCCTTGCCGCTCCTCGTACATAGGCGTTTTCGGGGTTCGGGTTCACCATCGAACATATCCTTGTGTTTCCTCCATGGGTCATCATCGCGAAGCCACCTTCGATGTCCCATGAACACGGTTTTCGAAGACCCGGGATCTCTATCTAGCTGGCGATACGTTGTGTCATCCATGCACCTTACGCATCCAGAAAATCCGTGGACTACTTTCCCCGTGAGATATCTGTAATCGAGATAGTCGTGCACCGTCGTGAGCAGTGCGGCTCTCATAGGGAAATATGCTTTCTCTGCGGCGTCCCACATATTGGCTGGCGTTTTCCACAGCCTGTCTAGCTCCTCCTTTAGCAGCCCCAGATACAGATTGATGTCATTCCCTGGTTGTTTCGGCCCTTCAATTAGCATACTCATGTGAATGTACTTCCTCTTCATGCACAACCAGGGGGGAAGGTTGTACATCCACACAAACACAGGCCAGGTACTATGTGTGCTTCTCTGGCTGCCAAACGGATTGACTCTGTCAGTGCTCGCGCCCAGCACGATGTTCCTTGGATCCTTCGCAAATTCTGGGTATTCGAAGTTCAACGCTTGCCACTGGCTCGCATCCTTAGGGTGCCTCAGCATCTTATCTTTTTTATTTATCTCCGGATCATTTCCGTCATCTTCTCGCTTCTTCTCCGACCTATCCGCATGCCAACGCAGGAGCTTTGCTACCTTAGGGTCCACGAAATACCGCTGCAGACGAGGAGTGATCAGAAAGTACCACACCGATTTTCGAGGAGCTTTCTTCCTCTTCTTGTATCGAGTGACGCCGCACACCGGACATATGGTAGACTCCGCATGCTCGTCCCGATAAATGATGCAATTGTTCATGCACACATGGTATTTCATGTGCGGTAAATCCAGAGGACACACGATTTTCTTCGCCTCCTCGAAACTGGTCAGGCACTTGTTCCCCGTGGGAAGACGTTCGTGCCAGAATGACATGTTCTCGTCGAAGCATGCGTCGGTCATTTTGTGTTTTGCCTTCATCTCCAGAGCCATGAGCGTTACTTTCAGGCGGGTATCCTCAGGCCTGCATCCTTCATACAATGGAGTAACCACGTCTATCTCCAGTTGATCCAGCTTGTCTCTCTCTCGGGCGGCAGCTCTTGCGTTATCCGTCTGCTTGAGAAGCAACTCTTGAATATGAGGGTCCTGCACCCAGCCTCCATCGTCGTCTGCTCCGGCATCTTCATCTTCATGATCATGCCCTTCATCTTGATCTTCCTCATTATCATGTACGACATCTTCTACATGATGACTGTCTACATCATCACCGTCGTGGAGATTCTTCGTCTTCTCGCACGCCCTCGCCGCGGTGGTTGTCTTGTTGCCCTTCCTCATTTCTTGCCCGGCCCCCATGGACGACTTCATAGTCATCTTCATCACCTTGCCACCGATAGCCATCCATGAAACCACACAAGAGCAGGTGGTCCCGCACCTGCCCGGGATCCGGGTCCGCAATAAGGCTCTTCAGCTTGCATCTTTGACACGGACATCTTATCTCCGTCTCGTTCTTTTGAAACATCTCGGCCTTCGCGAAGCTCAAAATCCTATTCACGATGCCTTCGGTCATCGTGTGGACCATGGTCGCCTGCGGGGTAGAGCAAAATGATATTTTAGAACCAAGAAAAAATTTGGCATGACCTTCCCTAAAAATAGGACCAAAAAGAATGCATAGTGCCAAAATTCTCGCCGAAACAGAAATGAATCAATCTGGCAAAATATTGGCAACTATCGCATTTCAAATACCGGTACCTGCAAACACAAACATATATGCAACACCACAAACATATGCAACATCACAAACATACATAGATCTAGCTAGGCCACAAAAAGTGCATGTGCACGTTGTTGGAGCGAGCTATGGAGAAAAAAAGTAGATCTACAACATGAAGATAGCTTTCCCCTTACTTACCTATCAAAAAAAGGTAATTTAACCACTTAATTTTGATGAATCTATGGTGCAAATGAGGTGAGGAGGAGGAGGCATCCGAAAGCTTGGAGAAGGAGGTGGAGGGAATGAAGTGGGGAAAGTGAGTGGGTAGGTGTGGCTGTCCAAAATATCTTGTTGGGGTCCCAGGATACTAATGGCGCACCACCTGCAAATGCGCCATTAGTATGCCTGTTTACTGATGGCGCACCTGCAGGTGGTGCTACATTAGTAGTTCTGCAAAAAAGTAAAATATATATATATACTAATGGCGCACCGAGTCATAGTGCGCCATTACTAGTTTAAACTAGTAATGGCGCACTGTGACACGGTGCGCCATTAGTAGTTTTGCAAAAAAAAGAATAAAAAAAGAATACAGTACTGGCGCACTGTCTGTCTGGTGCGCCATTACTAGTTAGAACTAGTAATGGCGCACTTCGCCCGGATGCGCCATTAGTATGTATGGAAAAATGGAAAAAAAATTATTACTAGTGGCGCACCGTGTGTCTGGTGCGCCATTAGTGTCTTCCACACTAATGGTGCATCACCAGACGGTGCGCCATTAGTATATAGTAGTGGCGCACCACCAGACAGGTGCGCCATTAGTGCCCATCCCATCTATAGCCCTTTTCCTAGTAGTGTCAGGTCGTCGCTTGGTCTAGATCGAGCTCAGGTCGTCTCCATGGAGAGCAGGGGTGTACAGCGGGAAGCGGTGGGGAGAAGCGAGCGGCAGCCGACAGGGAGAGCCACGACAATGGTCGGCGTCAGCTACCAATTCTCGTCAAGGTGCCCTCTCGTCCCTCTTCACCTCCTCCATGCGTCTGTCTCTATTTGATTTGGTCCTCTAATTCAGCTTTCTCACACAAGTGGATGGTTGTTGTGCTGTGTTCGTGTTCGCGCTCATGCAGCTCCCTCTCTGCTTATAAGCCGCCATTTTCGGGTCCTTGGCATCAAAGTCTCCATTTATCTGAGATATTGCGAGGTTCGAGTCCCCGCACACTTCGAGGCGTTGGATGCCCGTGGAGACTGCCATCCGAAGACCATGCAACAGAGCGTCGTATTCGGCTGCATTGTTGGAGTCTGTGTATAATATTTGGAGTACGTATTGAACCGTGTCTGCGGTAGGGGATGTCAGGACAACACCCGCTCCCTATCCGGCCAGCATTTTAGAGCCATCGAAATGCATGATCCAGTTTGAGTACGCGTCGTATTCTTTAGGGAGTTCGGCTTCTGTCCATTTGGCGACAAAATCCGCCAGTACTTGCAACATAATGGCCCACCGTGGTTTGTATGTTATGTCAAATGGAAGGAGCTCAATAGCCCGTTTAGCAATTCAGCCTGTTGCGTCGCCGTTATTTATGATGTCATTGAGTGGTACTTCAGAGGCCACCGTGATCGAACACTCTTGGAAGTGGTGTCGTAGTTTCCAGGATGCCATGAAGACCGCGAACGCTATCTTTTGATAGTGTGGGTACCGAGATTTGCATGGAGTGAGGACAGTGGACACGTAATATACCGGCTTTTGAAGCGGGAACTTGTGTCCGTCTGCTTCTCGTTCGATGACGAGCACTGCGCTTACAACTTGGTGAGTTGCGGCTATGTATAATAGCATGGGTTCGCCAATATTTGGCGCGGTCAGGACTGGGTTTGTGGCCAAGAGTGCCTTTATTTCTTCCATTCCGGTCCTGGCCGCATCCGTCCACTCGAAGTGTTCGGTGCGCCGAAGAAGGCAATAAAGAGGCAATGCCTTTTCTCCTTAGCGGGAGATGAAGCGGCTTAAGGCAGCCACGCATCCAGTTAGTTTCTGGATCTGCTTGAGGTCTATTGGGATAGCCAACTATGACAGAGCTCAGATTTTTGCTGGATTGGCTTCAATTCCTCTATCGGAAACGATGAAGCCGAGCAATTTTACAGAGGGTACTCCGAAGACACACTTCTCCGAGTTGAGCTTGATGTCGTATATTCGGAGATAATCGAACGTAAGCCTCAAGTCATGTATTAATGTTTCGACGTGTCTTGTTTTGATGACCACGTCGTCTACGTAGGCCTCTACTGTCTTGTCGATTTGTTTTTCTAGGCATGTCTGAATCATGCGTTGATAGGTTGCGCCGGCGTTTTTGAGCCCGAAAGGCATGGTGTTGAAACAGAAGCGGTCATCTTTATTTGATGTTATCCGGAGTATGCGTCGAGGAAACACAATGAGTCATGTCCTGCAGTGGCATCGATAATTTGATCAATGTGGGGGAGGGGGAACGGATCCTTAGGGCAAGCTTTATTGAGGTCCTTGAAATCGACACACAAGCGCCAGGATTTGTCCTTTTTTGGTACCATTACCAAGTTTGCTAGCCAATCCGGATGTTTGATGTCTCCGATGAATCCGGGCCTCGAGTAGCTTGGCTAGCTCGTCTCCCATAGCTTGCCGCTTAGGCTCTGAGAAGCGTCTAAGAGTCTGCTTGACTGGCTTGTATCCTCTCAGTATATTGAGGCTGTGTTCGGCCAGCCTGCGTGGGATGCCCGGCATGTCTGAAGGATGCCAGGCGAAGAGATCCCAATTCTCACGCAGGAAATCTCGCAGTGCGGCGTCTATTGTGGGGTTCAGCTGTGTCCCGATGGAAGCTGTCTTTGTAGCGTCCGTTGGGTGGACCTGGAATTTGACTATCTCGTCCGCGGGGCAACCTTTAGTACCGGTTCGTGCCACGAACCGGTACTAAAGGGGTCTAACCTATAGTCCCGGTTGGAGACACAAACTTGGACTATATGGCAACTTTCAAACTTGGAAAAATCATAACTAAATCGTCCTAATTCATAAAAATACATATAATATATCAAAATTTGTAGAACAAGTTTTCCGTTTCGACAATTTTTGAAAATCTCAAAATTCCAAAGGGAAAATAGAGTTTTTGGACGTTTTTAGACGTTTTTAGCGTTTAGTGCTAGGGTTTAGATTTCAGAGTTTAGGGTTAGGTTTTATGGTTTAAACCCTTAGTTTTTACTCTTTAGCATAGAGTTTCCGATGTTTTAAGTCCCGGGTTTAGGGTTTAGGACAATTTTTGAAATGACAAAATTGTAAAAGGAAAAAAAGATATGCTCTAATTTTTGTTTTTTAAAATTTTGGTTAAATCTTGTCAAACCGGTCAAACAACTGATTCAAGAAATATAGAGTGTTACTGAATAATTACACAGTAATATTAGTGTTACTAAATAAGTATCTCAGTTTTTTCGAATTTTGCTCAAATCTGGTCAAAATGTGGTCAAACTATAGTCAAACTACTTATTCAAGAAATATTAGTGTTACTACATAATTATTGTTTTTTACAATAATAGTTTCAAACTCAAACAGTGAAATGTGTGACTTAATGCCCAAGATAAACTCCTGAGGGTTAATAGGATTCACATCTTATTATTGTCAGGAAAACAACAAGTGCAGACATGGAAACGAGGGAGAATAGAACCAGGAAGTTAAGCATGCTCAGGCTAGAGTAGTGAGAGGATGGGTGACCAGCCGAGAAGTTAGACAATTTGGAATGAGTGATCCACACTCGAGCAGTTAAGATGGGTGATTAGAGACTAAATCATCAAATAATTCAGAAAATTGAAAATAAAAAAAATTATTTTTTTTCCAAAATTTTCAAAAAAAAAAATCAAAAAAAAAACCTTTAGTACCGGTTGGTTTTACCAACCGGTACTAAAGGTCCCCCATACCACGACACGAGCTCACACCACGTGGTGGGCCTTTACTGGCGTTTCGTGCTGAACCGGTATTAAGGGGGGGGGGCTTTAGTCTCCACCCGTTAGTGCCGGTTTCGTGCTCACCCTTATGAACCGGTAATAAAGCCTCGTTTTCTACTAGTGTTAGGTCGCTTGTCGAGTATGACGTCGTCTCTGTCCACTGTTGCTCGCAGTGTTGTCAGTTCTTCGGCCGCGAGGGCTTCTGATAATGCCTCCACGGCGAAGGCGGCGGTTTTATTTTCGGCGCAGAGTGCGATGTCCGGATCACTAGCTAGAGTGATGATTCCATTGGGCCTGGGCAGTTTGAGCTTCTTGTACCCGTAACGGGGTATAGCCTGAAAACTCGTGAATGCGTCCCGCCCCAAGAGGGCGTGGTATCCGCTGCTCAACGAGGCCACTTGTAATGTAATTTCTTCGGACCCGTAATTCTCCGGCGTGCCGAATACCACATCCAGTTTGATTTTTCCCGCGCATCGTGCCTCTTGACTAGGGATGATTCCCCTAAAGGTCGTGCTGCTTTGCTCAATGCAGCTCTTGTCAATTTCCATCTTGTTAAGGGTTTCCTCATAGATGAGGTTTAGTCCGCTTCCGTCGTCCATGAGCACTTTAGTGAGCCTGAAGCCGTCCACGATTGGGCTAAGGACCAAAGTGGCTGTTGCTCAGACTGTTCGGAATTGAGGTTCGTCACTGGCATTGTAAGTTATAGCCATGTTGTTTGATGGATTTATTGTTGCCACGTGGCAAACTTTGGCGAGGCTGCGCTGAACTCGCTTGTGCCTATTGTTTGAGGCGAAAGTCTTGAAGACTGAAAATACCGTATTGTTTTCTCCGGCGGGATGTTGCTCTGCTGTATGGTTTATGAGGAGATCCTCGCCGCTCCTTGCTACCTGTCGGAGTATCCAACATGCTCTGAGGCTATGCGTCGGCGTAGTATCCGGTGTGCTGTGAATTTTGCACGGCCCGTTTAGCCATTCTTCCAATACAGTTCCGTGCCTCGCGGCGGGCTTTCGTTTTTTGGTACTTGAATCGGGTGACTTACGAGAGTTTACCCTTTTAGTTCGGACAGAGGATTTGGTGAAAGCCGGATTGTCCCAGAAGCTTGTTTGGGTTTTCCAGGGGCTTTCCATCGCGCAGTATTTTTGCACTATGGCCGCTAAGTCAGCGAAGTGTACTATGTCACGGCGAATTATAGCGTTGAGAATCCCTTTGTCCGTGCAATTTTTACAAAAGAGGGAGATTGCGTCTGCCTTGCGACAGTCCTTGACCCTGTTTATCACAAGGAGGAATCTGGCCCAGTAATGATGTACTGTTTCTTGGGGCTCTTGTCTGATATGAGGAAGATTGAATAAATCTGGGTGGGTGGGCGGATTTGAATCAAAATCCCGACCCGATCTGGGACCCAGGGGCAAAGAGGCTTCCGAGCTTAACAGCTCGGGTTCTGGGGTGTTGCCCGATCTCTTCGGCTCGCCACCCGATTCTGAGTCTGGGGCCTGGGTCATGTCCTCCCGCGAGCGGGTGTCCGGCTCGGAGAGCTCGGAAATCCGGACATAGTTCGTCCTCAAAGTAGAGGGAGAATTAGGATGGTGCTCTTCCACGACCACTATCTCTTGGGTGACCGGCGAAGAGTGAATCTCCCTTTGGCTAGGTTTAAGCCCGATTCAGTCATAGTCCGTAGCGACGCCCAGGGCGGCGATGCAATCCAAGAGCTCATTGAGAGAAAAGAGCTCCATTGGGTCCATCTGTTTGGCCAATTCCGAATCAACGTGGAGGCTATTTTTAATGACCTGAGAAGCCATTGTCGGCGCGACAGCCAATCGGGCGGTCATAATGAAGCTGACCAGCCGGAGAGTTTGGCCTAGAGCCAGGGCTCGCCCGGAGGTGATGTTGTTTTTGACAATGAGATGAGCCATCAAGCCTTATCGCGACGACAAAGTGGAACTCCCAATGAAAGCACCAATGTCGGTGTCAAAACCGGCGGATCTTGGGTAGGGGGTCCCAAACTATGCGTCTAAGGCTAATGGTAACAGGAGACTGGGGACACGATGTTTGCCCAGGTTCAGGCCCTCTCAATGGAGGTTATACCCTACTTCCTGCTTGATTGATCTTGATGATATGAGTATTACAAGAGTTGATATACCACGAGATCGGAGAGGCTAAACCCTAGAAGCTAGCCTATGGTATGATTGTTGTTGTGTCCTACGGACTAAACCCTCCGGTTTATATAGACACTGTAGGGGGCCAGGGTTACACAGAGTCGGTTATAGAGAAGGAGATCTATAATCCGGATCACCAAGCTTGCCTTCTACGCCAAGGACAGTCCCATCCGGACACGAGACAAAGTCTTCAATCTTGTATCTTCATAGTCCAACAGTCCCGCCAAAGTATATAGTCCGGCTATCCGGATAACCCCTTATCTAGGACTCCCTCACCCGCTTGGCCTCCATCGTCTTGGCTTGCGTCACGGGCACCTCGCGAGGTACCCTTGCCTGGATCTCTCCGCCTCCTCGCGAGTCTGCCTGGCGAGACCGCTCCTGAGGAAGCTTCTTGTCGTCCGCCCCGCGAGGCTTGGCCCCTCGCGAGGGTCTTGAGCTTGAGTCAATGAAGATGGGCCACACTGGGCCACCACTCGAGCCACGCCGCAGGCCGCAGGCAGGCAAGTCTGGGGACCCCCGTTCCCAAAATGCTGATAATGGGCTATGGAGATGCCCATTAATAGATATCAATGTGAGTGAGTAGGGATTGCCATGCAACGGATGCACTAGAGCTATAAATATATGAAAGCTCAACAAAAAAAACTTAGAGGGTGTGCATCCAATTTGCTGTCTCACAAAGACCTAGGGCATTTTGAGGAAGCCCATCATTGGAATATGCAATCCAGGTTCTATAATGAAAAATTCCCACTAGTATATGAAAGTGAAAACATAGGAGACTCTCTATCATGAAGATCATGGTTCAACTTTGAAGCACAAGTGTGGAAAAAAAGATAGTAGCATTGTCCCTTCTCTCTTTTCTCTCATTTTTTTCTTTTTTTCTTTTTTTCTTTTTTTCTTTATTTGGTGGGCTTCTTTGGCCTCTCTTTTTTATGGGCTTCTTTGGCCTCTTTTATTTTTATAAAGTCCGAAGTCTCATCCCGACTTGTGGGGGAATCATAGTCTTTATCATCCTTTCCTCACTTGGGACAATGCTTTAATAATGAACATCATCACACTTTTATTGATTTACAACTCAATTCTTAGAACAAAATATGACTCTATGTGAATGCCTCCGGCGGTGTATCGGGATATGCAATGAATCAAGAGTGACATGTATGAAGGAATTATGAAGGTGGCCTTGCCACAAATACGATGTCAACTACATGATCATGCAAAAAGCAATATGACAATGATGGAGCGTGTCATAATAAATGGAACGGTGGAAAGTTGCATTGCAATATATATCGGAATGGCTATGGAAATGCCATAATTGGTAGGAATGGTGGCTGTTTTGAGGAAGGTAAATAATGGGTGCATGATACCGGTGAAAGTTGTGCAGCATAATAGAGGCTAGCAATGGTGGAAGGGTGAGAGTGCATATAATCCATGGACTCACATTAGTCCTAATGAACTCATATACTTATTGCAAAAGTCTACTTGCCCTCGAAGCAAAGTACTACTACGCATGCTCCTAGGGGAAGGGTAGGTAGGAGTTAACCACCGCGCGATCCCGACCTCCACACATAAGGAAGACTATTAAAAGAGCACCCCATGCAACAAATTTGTCACACGACGTTTACCATACATGCATGCTACGGGACTTGCCAACTTCCACACAAGTATTTCTCAATTTCATAATTACCCAACTAGAATGACTGTAACATTACCACCTTTATATCTCAAAACAATTATCAAGCATCAAATTGATCATAGTGTTTAATGCACTTTCTATGATAGTTTTTATTATACCCAACTTGGATGCCCATTGTTCTAGGACCAATTTTATAACCATAGAAAATACCATGCTGTGCTAGAAGACTCTCAAAAAAATATAAGTGAAGCATGAGAGATCAACAATTTCTACAAAATCAAGCCACCGCCGTGCTCTAAAAAGTATAAGTGAAGCACAAGAGCAAAAACTATCTAGCTCAAAAGATATAAGTGAAGCACATAGAGTATTCTAATAAATTCCAAATCATGCGTGTCTCTCTCAAAAGGTGTGTACAGCAAGGATGATTATGGTAAACTAAAAATCAAAGACTCATATCATACAAGACGCTTCAAGCAAAACACATAGCATGTGGCGAATAAAAATATAGCTCCAAGTAAAGTTACCGATAGACGAAGATGAAAGAGGGGATGTCTTCCGAGGCATCCCCAAGCTTAGGCTTTTCGTTGTCCTTGAATATCTTGGGGTTCCATGGGCATCCCCAAGCTTAGGCTCTTATCACTCCTTATTCCATTGTCCATCAAATCTTTACCCAAAACATGAAAACTTCACAACACAAAACTCAACAAGAAATCTCATAAGCTCTGTTAGATTAAGAAAGAAAAACCAGCACATAAGGTACTGTAATGAACTCATTCTTTATTTATATTGGTGTTAAACCTACAGTATTCCAACTTCTCTATGGTTCATACCCCCCGATACTAGCCATAGATGCATCCAAATAAGCAAACAACACACGAAAAACAGAATCTGTCAAAAACAGAACAGTCTGTAGCAATCTGTAACTTTCGAATACTTATGGAACTCTAAAAATCCTAAAAAAATAGTAAATCCTGGGACATTTGTCTATTGATCTACTGAAAAAAGAATCAACTAAAAATCGAGTTTCTGTGATTTATTAAAATTATTCTCGTGCTCGTAAAAGTTTCTGTTTTTCAGCAGAATCAAATTAACTATCACCGTAGGTTATCCTATAGGTTCTACTTGGCACAAACACTAATTAAAACATAAAACCACGACTAAATAGAAGCTAGATGAAATATTTATTACTAAACAGACACAAAAAGCAAGAAACAAAAATAAAATTGAGTTACCTCCCAACAAGCACTATCTTTTAGCACACCTAGCTAGGCATAAAAGCGAGGATAGATCTACGTATTGCCATCTTTGGTATTCAATTCATGAGTGGCTCGGATAATAGACTCATAAGGTAATTTGACTTTCTTCCTAGGAAAGTGTTCCATGCCTTTCCTTAACGGAAATTGGAATCTAATATTCCCTTCCTTCATATCAATAATTGCACCAATCGTTCTAAGGAAAGGTCTACCAAGAATAATAGGACATGAAAGATTGCAATCTATATCAAGAACAATGAAATCTACGGGCACATAATTTCTATTTGCAATAATAAGAACAACATTAATCCTTCCCATAGGTTTCTTAATAGTGGAATCCGCAAGATGCAAGTTTAAAGAGAAATCATCAAAATCACGAAAACCTAACACATCACATAAAGTTTTTGGAATCGTGGAAACACTAGCACCCAAATCACACAAAGCATAGCATTCATGATCTTTAATTTTAATTTTAATAGTAAGTTCCCACTCATCATAAAGTTTTCTAATTATAGAAACTTCCAGCTCAAGTTCTTCCTCATAAGATAGCATTAAGGCATCAACAATATGTTTGGTAAAAGCTTTATTTGGACAATAAGCATGAGGAGAATTCAACACAAATTGCAACAAGGAAATAAAATCTATTAAAGAACAATTATCATGATTAAATTCCTTGAAATTTGGAATAGTGGGTTCATTGCTATGTAAAGTTTTGACCTCTCCAATCCCACTTTTACCAAATTTAGCATCAAGATCTAAAAACTCCGAATCATTGGGATGCCTTCTAACTAAAGTTGACTCATCTGCAGTCCCATCATTATCAAGATTCATATTGCAAAACAAAGATTTAATAGGGGACACATCAATCACTTTTAGATCTTCATCATTATTTTCATGGAAACTAGAAGAACACGCTCTTACAAAGCAATCTTTCTTAGCACACATCCTAGCGGTTCTTTCTTTGCACTCATCAATGGAAATTATCATGGCTTTGAGAGATTCATTGATATCATGCTTAGGTGGAATAGATCTAAGTTTCAAAGAATCAACATCAAGAGAAATTCTATCAACGTTCCTAGCCAATTCATCAACTTTAAGCAATTTTTCTTCAAGCAAAGCATTGAAATTCTTTTGAGAGATCATAAATTCTTTAACACTATTCTGAAAATCAGAGGTCATCTTATTAAAATTTCCATAACAGTTGTTGTAGAAATTACCATAATTATTGGAGGAATTACTAGGGAACGGCCTAGGATTAAAGTTTCTTGTATACGCGTTGTTACCAAAATTATTCCTACCAACAAAATTGACATCCATAGGTTCATTATTATTCTCAATCAAAGTAGACAAAGGCATATCATTAGGATCAATAGGAGCACTCTTAGTAGCAAACAATTTCATAAGTTCATCCATCTTTCCACTCAAAACATTAATTTCTTCTATCGCATGAACTTTTTTACTAGTAGATCTTTCGGTGTGCCATTGAGAATAATTAACCATAATATTATATAGGAGTTTAGTATCTTCCCCTAAAGTGATTTCCATAAAAGTGCCTCCCGAGGCCGAATCTAAAAGATTTCTAGAAGCAAAATTCAATCCGGCATAAATTTTTTGTATGATCATCCATAAATTTGAACCATGTGTAGGGCAATTGCGAATCATTAATTTCATTCTTTCCCAAGATTGGGCAACATGCTCATGATCAAGTTGTTTAAAATTCATAATATCATTTCTAAGAGAGATGATCTTAGCGGGAGGAAAATACTTAGAGATAAAAGCATCTTTGCACTTATTCCATGAATCAATACTATTTTTAGGCAAAGACGAAAACCAAGTTTTAGCATGATCTCTAAGCGAAACCGGAAATAACTTCAATTTAACAATATCATTATCCGTGTCTTTATTCTTTTGCATATTACACAAATCAACAAAGTTGTTTAGATGAGTAGCGGCATCTTCACTAGGAAGGCCGGAGAATTGATCTTTCATAACAAGATTCAACAAAGCAGCATTGATTTCACAAGACTCGGCATCATTAAGAGCAGCAATCGGAGTGCTAAGGAAATCAATATTCTTGGTATTGGAAAAGTCACACAATTTGGTATTATCTTGCACCATCATGAAAAGCAATCCAACAAACAAGCACACAAGATGCAAGCGAAAGAGAGAAGCGAACGGGAAAAAGAGGGAGAATAAAATGGCAAGGGTGAAGTGGGGGAGAGAAAAACAAGAGGCAAATGGCAAATAATGTAATGCGAGGGAGATGAGTTTATGATGGGTACTTGGTAGGTCTTGACTTGAGCGAAGACCTCGCGGGCAACGGTGCTAGAAATCCTTCTTTCTACCTCTTGAGCACTGCGTTGGTTTTCCCTTGAAGAGGAAAGGGTGATGCAGCAAAGTAGCGTAAGTATTTCCCTCAGTCTTTGAGAACCAACGTATCAATCCAGTAGGAGGCTCCATAGAAGTCCCTCGTACCTACACAAACAAACAAGAACCTCGCAACCAACGCGATAAAGGGGTTGTCAATCCCTTCACGGTAACTTGCAAAAGTGAGATCTGGTAGAGATAATAAGATAAGATAAATATTTTTGGTATTTTTATGATATAGATTGGAAAAGTAAAGATGAAAATAAAAGTAGATGGGAAACTTATATGATAAAATATAGACCCGGGGGCCATAGGTTTCACTAGTGGCTTCTCTCAAGATAGCATAAGTATTACGGTGGGTGAACAAATTACTGTCGAGGATAGAAAAGTGCATAGTTAGGAGATTATCTAGGCATGATCATGTATATAGGCATCACATCCGTGACAAGTAGATTGAAACGATTCTACATCTACTAATATTACTCCACACATCGACCGACTCCTGCCTGCATCTAGAGTATTAAGTTCATGAAGAACAGAGTAACACATTGAGAAAGAAGACATGATGTAGAGGGATAAACTCATGCAATATGATATAAACCCCATCTTTTTATCCTCGATGGCAACAATACAATACGTGCCTTGCTTCCCCTACTGTCACTAGGAAAAGACACCGCAAGATTGAACCCAAAGCTAAGCACTTCTCCCATTGCAAGAAAGATCAATCTAGTAGGCCAAACAAAACTGATAATTCGAAGAGACTTGCAAAGATAAAAAATCATACATAAAAGAATTCAGAGGAGATTCAACTATTTCTCATAGATAAACTTGATCATAACGACAAACACACCGCAAAAAGAGTTACATCGAATAGATCTCCAAGAAGATCGAGGAGAACTTGGTATTGAGATTCAAAGAGAGAGAAGAAGCCATCTAGCTAATAATCTTGGAGATGATGTAGAGGCCCTCCATAGTCGATTCCCCCTCCGGCGGAGCGCCTGCGAAGGCTACAAGATGGGATCTCGCGGATACAAAAGGTTGCGGCGGTGGAAATAGTTTTTCGTGGTGCTCCTCGATGTTTTCGGGGTACGTAGATATATATAGGCGAAGGAGGTAGGTCAGGGGAGCCACGAGGGGCCCATGAGGGTGGGGGTGTGCCTACCCCCCAGGGCGCGCCCTCCTGCCTCATGGCCACCTTGGCTACTTCTTAACATCCACTCCAAGTCTCTTGGATTGCGTTTGTTCCAAAAAGGTCGCTCCCGAAGGTTTCATACCGTTTGGACTCCGTTTGATATTCCTTTGCTTCGAAACACAGAAACAGGCAAAAAACAGCAATTCGGGCTGGGCCTCCGGTTAGTAGGTTAGTCCCAAAACTGATATATAAGTGTAAAGTAAAGCCCATAAACATCCAAAACTGGTAATATAATAGCATGGAACAATAAAAAATTATAAATATGTTGGAGACGTATCACCTGGTATTCACTTGTACTTGGTACGCACTCCTATCACAAATATACAGTACCAGCTGTAGGCTTTTACTTCAACTGCAAGGGCCCGGACTTGGGTAAAACTTTGCCTCATATTACCATTCAGCCTAACAATCAGGGATGTCCTACTGAATGATCTGATGGAATCATATCTGCCAACTACTAAGAGAGAGGTGGGGGGGATGTGTGCGAAAGAGGCCTGAAGATAATGTGCGTGTGAGAGACATGTAGGCACATACATGTGCCTATAGATGGCTAGTAGAGACCACGCATGTGTATATATGCATGTGAGAGAAATAGTGTTTTCCAACTGAGATTAGTGAAGAGAGTGGTACATAGTAGTAAGAAATATAGAGGGAGATATATAGAGAGTGTGTGCATGAGACACCCCAACACCCCGGGAGAGATTATGAGCATGTGTGAGAGAGAAATGCCGATGTATGCAAAGTGTGTGCACTTATGCGTTAGATATATAGCGCGTGTGTGAGAACGGGTTGAGGCATAGTGCATCTACGTGTAAAAGGCGGTTCTACACATTAAATTAGAATATAAATGGCATTATTATTTTTGGATGAGATAATGAATTTTGCAATTTGCGTATGAACGAACATCGGTCTATCAGACCCCCATACTCTATTGAATTGTAGCATGTGCATGTGTTTATTTCATATTATGGATCTATAGAGTGAGAGTGGTTTGAAATCCAGACAATGCATTGCTTTTGCAATTCATAAATAAATATTAATTTGTGCACTCCATGTTGTTAGTGTGAAGCATTTTATACATTTGTCACTTACATGGATACATTCCAAATTGCTAGCTACGAAATAGAATACATGTTGAATTCAACATAAAGGGGGTTTCGAAGATTCGAATTCATAGGAAGTGTATTCTTCTATTAGAATCTGAGATAAAGGCATTTCTAAATCAGATCCAAAAGGGGGCATCAATCTTTGTTGTGCGTTTGAACATGCTACATATTCATACGCATGTATAAATATTTTTTTGCAACCAACAAGATTATAATCGGAACCATGCATGAACTGAGGTAAGATGCATATTATTTTAATATATACTGGTGTACAATGTATATTCAAATGTACCCCCTCCTTTCCGAAATAATCTTAGTTTTAGGATTTTCAAGAGTCAAGATTTGTGAAGTTTGACAAATCCTGAAAGTTCAATTCAAGAGAACCGAAAACGTTAATGCTTCTGCTCCCAAATATTGAACGAAACGCCAAATAAGCCACTGGTAACCCGAAGCCGCGTGAGACTAATGTTTGGTGGTAGGAAATTACTATCCTGACTCCAGCCCATGTAGCCTATCGGCCCGATATCCAAAGGTCTAAACTGGGGTAGGTTTGTAACTTCATCAAGAGGCCAGTCTCAACTGCCTCCGAGAAGCATTCATACACCATGGGCACCTAAACACCCATGCGCTCGGCCGAAATCTATCCCGCTCACCATTTGGGACACATGAGATTACTGTCCTACCCCCGACCCGCAATATGTCCGAAATTTTAGATGGGGGCAAAGTTTATAACTTTCCCCAAATTTCAAACAAGCGCGTCCCAAACCGAAACATTGTTCCCCCTTAGTTCCCTTCCATCTATTTCCCCATTTCATACTCCGTGGGTGCCAAAACGCCCTCTCCACCAGCCGCGAAACCCGAGCCTCCTCCGTCCTCCAACCCATCGCGCCCAATCCACCACCGCCCTCTTCCATCATACCAGAGCCGGTACCCCGACGTCGTCGTCCAACGCAACCACAACCGCAACACCCTCAAGGACTTAGCAGCTCAGCCCAGCAGAGTTGCATGCACGACGCCGACGCTGATGTGCGCCTCACCGCTACCGCTCCACTGTCGCAACCGTCCATCGCACCGGAGTTGTTCCTGCTATGTCGTCGTTCGCCGCCTCGCATCTGGTTCCCCGCCACCGACAGACGGCCACCGCACCACACTCAACAACTTGGCCACGTGTTCGTCCAAGGCTCCACCGTCATCCACAACTTCTCGTTTCCAGCGAACCACAAGAAGATTGTTGGAAAAACAGAAGGAGGACACAACACTGCCAGCAGAAGGAGGTACTCCTCTTCCCTTATTCGTGCAAATCTTATGTCTCTGCTGACACCGTATTCATCCCACGAGAGAAACTAGTTGAGTGCTTCTTACTCCATCTTCTCTGTGATACTAAATGCTGAAGGTTTCCTCCCATTTACTATTTCACCTTGGCTAGAGGTCAGTAACCCGCCTGGATTTCAATTCAGGGTCGGTTGATTCGCAACTAAAAGAAGCAGTACCCACTTAGACGCGTGGAGCACCTAGTCCGCCTGTTCACCGGGGAAGCGGCACATCGGTCTCTATTATAGGGGCGTGGGGCGCAGGAGCTGCTTGCGCCCGATATGGATGTCGGCAGGGCTTGAAGGGATAGCCGGGGGACGGTGTCAAGCACGGCGGTGCGGTGAGGTCGAGGCGAGGGCGAAGGTAGGGGACTGGGCCGATGGTCGCTGGCGTTTCGAGGAAGATCATCAACACTACTGGCTGGAGCTAGATGAAGGCGATCTGCCCATTCTTTGTACATCAGACGATGCAGAAAAAATGGACTAGCCTATTTCTTTTCAGTCGACTGTTATTTTCATAGGACCGCACCTTGTGGTGAGCTAGAGGAGCATTTGCATTTCCCAGCCATCCCTGTGCTCATATTTCAAAATCCTAGAATCTAGTAATTTTGTGTGCCATGCATGTTGTAGAGCTATCATATGTCTCCCGTCATTTATTTCACACTGACCTGCTATCTTCTACTTTTACACTATACTACTTGTGCACACACTTCACCCATACTCACACTATAGTTTTTTTATGCATGGGTATTTCAGTCTCTGACACAGTGTTGATGAGTACACAAAAGAAAAGACAGAAGTCGCTCCGGTGTAATTCGAAGATAAGCACTAAGCGTTTCAGCGCTCTAAAGGGTGTAGTGTCAACAGATGGAGACAGTAAATGTAGCTCTGCAATTGATGATCTCAATTGCCACACACAACCATCCCAGGTGCTTGCTTTAACTTTGCGTTGTCAAATGTGGTTGCATGTTTCATATGGTGTCTAGCTTGTATTGCTTCCAATTTGGTTAAATTGCATCTGCTTACTTTATACATTATACCTTTGATAATTACATGCCTTCTTGTTTTTGATCCATACTACATATGTCTATTAACCATGTTCATACATCAAACTAATGCTCTTTTGTATCCCTCATCAATCACTTATGATGAGACAGTCAACAAACTGGGTTACTGTGAGACGTACTACTTGTTTAAAGAGTGCAAGGTCATCCTCCCCACATGATTCTCAAGAAACAGCAAGGCTAAATGAAAATAGTGAACGTAGCTCTCTAGTTGATGACCGCAATTCCCCTACACCGCCATCGAATGTGCTTGCTCTTACTTGGCAATGTGATATGTCGTTGCATGTTCCATATGGTGTCTACCTTGTAATGCTTCTAATTAGGGTAAATTGCATCTGCTTAGTTAACACATTATACCTGTGAATATGACATGCCTTCCTGTTTTTGGTACATACTACGTCTTTCTATTAACCATGTTCTTACATCATACTACTTTTCTTGTGTATCCCACATCAATCACTTCTGACAAGACACCTTCAAGTTGACAGTGTAATATTGGTTGCATCTTGCATATCAGTTCAAACATGAATTGTCTCTAATTTGTTGAAGTGCCACTTATAATGAGACACATCTAACTTGGTAGAGTGATTTTTGTTGGATCTTTCTTATGGTGTATAGATTTCATTGCTTCCAATTTGTTGAAATGCCTTCCACTTAGCGTTTTTTGTACATATTCCACCCCCCTAAAATGTGCTTGCCTTACATAAAAGTTGTGTTCGTTAGTATCATGCATCACCGAATTTGGAAGTGCGAATTTCATTCCTTTTTCTTGTGTGTTTACTTGACAAGGCAAAATCTAAAAGGACGAAGGCACGGAATGATGGTGGTCCTCTAGAGCAACCAAAACACATGATCTCTGCATATTCTCTTGCTATTCCTACTACAGTGCAAGTTCCAAAACTCATCTCCCCTACTCCACAGCCCCAGGTGTTTGCTCTAACATGGTAGTGTGATATCTGGTTGCATGTTGCATATGGTGCCTTGCTTGTATTGATCCTAATTTTTTAAATTGCATCTCCTTAGCTTACACATTATATATGTGAGTATGACACGCCTTCCTATTTTTTGTACATACTACATCTACCTATCACACCATGTTCTTACGTCAAACTACTGTTCTTGTGTATCCTGCATCTATCACTTATGATGAGACAGTCACACCCTGGGTTAGTATGAGACGCACTATTCTTATAAAGAGTGCAGTTTCATCCTCCCCACATGATTCTCAAGAAACAACAAGCCTAATGAAGATATTGAACGTAGCTCTGTACTTGAAGACCGCATTACCCTACACCAACATCGCAGGTGCTTGATCTAACTTCGCAGTGTGATATGTGGGTGCATGTTGCATATCGTGTCTAGCTTATAATGCTTCTAAGTAGGGTAAACTGCATCTTCTTAGTTTACACATTATACCTATGAATATGACATGCCTTCCTATTTTTGGTACATAATGCATCTATCTGTTAACCATGTTCTTACATGAAACTACCTCTATTTTGTATATTGCATCAATCACTTACGATGAGACACCTTTATTCGTTGCATATTGCATATGATTTCTAGCCTGTTGCCATGTACTACTTCTAATTTGGTCAAATACATTTATGAGGCCACCCTTTTAATTTGGTAGAGTGATATTGGTTTCATTTTTCATATGGTTTCTAGCTTGCATTACTTCTAACTAGTTCAAATACCTTGTGCTTACTTTGCACTTTATACATCATACATGTCAATATTTCATGTTGTCCGGTATTTCATACATATTCCATCCTCCGATCACGCAGCTGCCTTACATGAAAGTAGTGTTCGTCGATATCATGCATCAAGGAGTTCTAAAGAGCAAATTATATTCCTTTTTCTTGTGGGTTTAACTTGATAAGGAAAAATCAAAAAATAGGAAGGGAAAGATCAAGGAAGCCGATGATGGAGGTCCTCTACAGCAACGTAAACGGAGCATCTGTACGGGTTTTCCTCGTACTGCTAGTGCATTACAAGTTCCAAGTCTCCGCTCCCCTACTCCACCATCCAAGGTGCTTGATCTAACTTGGCAGTGTGATATCTGGTTGCATGTTGCATATGGTGTCTATCTTGTATTGCTTCTAATTAGTGTAAACTATATTTGCTTAGCTTACACATGATACATGTGAATATGACACGCCTTCCTGTTTTTGGTACATACTATACCTATCAATCACACCATGTTCTTACATGAAACTACTCTTCTTGTGTATCCTGCATCATTCACTTATGATGGGACAACTTTAAGTTTGCAGTGTGATATTGGTTTGCATCTTGAATATGATTTCTAGCATGTAGTGCTTCTAGTTTGATGAACGCCACCTATGACGAGATAGTTTTAACTTGGGAGAGTGATATTGTCAGGACCGGATTTTTAGGATATTAATTTCCGAGAAAATGGCCCTTGTGCTCACCAGCCCCAGGATTACTATTAGCTAATGAGACACCAACTTGATACAGAAACTCCAAGCAAAATACATAATATGTAGTACAAGACCATTTTTGGCCTATGAGTACAACACAAGGTTTCTAGTGGCTGATGGCGGAAGCGGTTTGTGGTTCATCAGCGTCTATGGGACTACATTTCCCATAGGAACAGCTGACTAGGATAACTCCTATCTTCACGAGGCTGCTATCGTCATTGCATAGGCTCCGAGGCTGTCATTGCAACGCTCCTCTCCATGCAAGAAATCTTGCCAAGACAATAGCCAGGGACAAGCCAGTGAGTACTTTTTAATGTACTCGCAAACATTATGAACACAGGTATAACATAATGAATGATAATCATACTTTGAAATATTTCATGATCACAACGTCAGTCACAAAATAAAATCCCTGATGCACACGGGCAGGTTATTGATCACATGAATATACAATAATGGAGTAGAAATAGAATGCACCGATTGGGTGTCTGAAGCGACGCCTCGTAAGGATAATAATTTAAAGCAAGCCACAGTCGGGCGTCTGAGCGGCACCACATAAAGGACTTATAAGTAATTTAAATGACAAGCATGCCACAGTCGGGCGTCTAAGCGACACCACATAAAGGGCTTATAAGTAATTTAAATGACAAGCATGCCACAGTCGGGCGTCTGAGCAACACCACATAAAGGGCTTATAAGTATTATAAATGACAAGCATGCCACAGTCGGGCGTCTGAGCGACACCACATAAAGGGCTTATAAGAGAATAATCACAGTGAATATCCAGGAGGTAGAACAATCCCAGGGATACTCAATCATTCAAATAATGTAAATGGTTAGTTCATAATAACATTGATCATAATCATCATATGTCACACATCATAATCAATGTTCTGGTTTAGCAGTTTTTCCTCTGAAGACCAACACTAAGACCGACACTTGACCCATCCAAACTATAGTCCTTAACCATGGACACGGCTATTCGAATAGATATAATCTCTGTAGAGGGTGTACTCTTTACCCACGAGTAATGAATTCCGTTAGTCCATCGGGACTAATTCCATCTACGGTCTTTTAATTGAAAACACACCTGCCCGCACACACCAGCCTGACTTACCGGTGTCTGGAATCACCCACGACACTCGTTAAGCGAAACTCCAAGTGGGGAGGCTACAACCTCGATTAGCATGGGATCACAAAATTTATAACACGCGCAAACTAGGGGAGCTACCCCCTTGGCTACAACCGGAAACACCCATGCCCCCGGACCAGGTGGTATGCCTACCGGATGCAGCCGGTATCTTCCACCATGGCCTCTCTGTACGCTGTGTGCTAGAAAGGGGTTGACAACTTACTGAACCGTACCCTACCTATGGCAGGGACAAGTGGTAGTACGAAACAAGTATGGGGGTTTTTGGAACAAGACACGATCTATGACCGACTCAGGAGGTTTAAGTATTCCCTGCATGATTAGCATAACAAATATGTTTCAACCAACAGACAGAATTACCTCTCATCATACCTCACTATGACATACCGGGCACAACCGTCTTGACGAAGACTGGAGACAAGCTCGTGTCTACCAAAAACAGAGGCTTTCCCAGATTCCTTCTGATAGGCATGAAAGGTATACAAGGGTAATTACTATCACAAGCACATCAAATTCCAACAGCAAGGAATATTCATTATGCACTCGTGAGTATGATCATATCATCACATAAAATAATGAATACTTCGTGTTAAGGTGGTGTTGTAACCGTAGCAAACCACACACAACAATATTATGCCAGGGTTCAGAATGCTTGCCTTCAAGAGTATGCAAGAGGGATGCACTATTTGAAAGTTGCCATCTTCTTCAAAAATCCTATTTTGAGAAAATTTAAATTAACACATAGTTTCAAAACAGTAAAAAAAATTTGTCTGGAAAATTTTCAAATAAATATGAAAATAAACTAGACAAAATTTGAGAAACAACAGGAAAAGAATCAATTCATTTGGACTTATATTTAAAAAGATATAGTTAGGCAAAGTTTAGTCAAATTCTGTTTTTAATAAA
>NC_041387.1:84018622-84026378 GCF_002162155.2 Triticum dicoccoides | reverse complement strand
ACTGGCCGGAGACGAGGAAGATGGCCTTCCCCCCGTCGATTGCTGGTGGTGGGGGCTCTAGAGGGATGGCCTGAGGTGGCCTGGGGGTTTGGAGGAGCTCGACGGTCCTTTTATAGGCGGTCGAGGTCGGTTCCACGGCGGCCGGGGATAAGCTCGACGGTGAACCGCCGTTCTATAGACAAGGGGCGCGTGGCGATGGCTGGCGAGGTCTGGCAAGGCGAGCGGATGAGCTTGAGCTGTTCCAGGGGCAGCTGGCGGGCGAGGGTGGCTCGGGCGGGGCCGTCCATGGCAGGGGCCTGTTGTGGATGCCGGCGTGCCGCCAAGGCCGACCTGACAGCGACGCTGTAGGGCGCCAGGGGTGGCTCTGTGGCGAGGGAGGAGTCGGGGCGCGCTGGCTGTGCGAGGGGAGGGGCCAGAACGGGCACGGGGAGGCGGCAGCAAGACGCGGCGGCTCGGTGCGCGTGCGTGCAAAACGTGCGCTCTGGGCGCACCCATAGCACGCACGCCAGGTGCTCGACGCAATCCCATCGTGTTCTAGAGGGCTTGAGCGAGGCTAGTAGTTAACAGGTCTAGGTTAGGGGTAGCTAGGAGCTTAGTGGACAAGTTTGTTGGGTCAGAGGATCAAGTTCACAATGTAAACTAAAAATCATGCCAAATCTGGCTATGCACACAAAGTGCTTGACAGAATGCCATGGGCATCTAGGCATCTCTTGGGGTGGCCAAAAACTCCAAATCCTAGTCTCTTTAGATGATAGAGAGGGTGGCAAGATTATCTGGGCAAAACTAGAAACCTGTTAGTGCAAGTATTCGAGAAAACCAAATCCGGGCAGAAACTAAAGGCTATCATTGCATGGGCCAAAAATGCACTAATGGGTCCAATCTCCTGGACTTAAGGGTTTTGTAGGGTGGTTTATAAGTAGGAGAAAGATCATGGGCACTAGAGTAAAATAAAAATAGAGTTCCAGTAGAAAACACCCAACTGGGCCAGAGAGAAAAAGAGGATGATTTGCTCAAATTTTTCAAAGAACACTCATGGGTTTTTGCATAAAGTTGAATTATATGCATCTACTGACATCTCCAAATTTTTATGCAATTTTTAAAGAAATATTTAAATAGGTTGAAGTGCAAACCACAAACTGATCCAGATTTGAAAACTTGAGGTAGGGCTCAAAATCCCCAAATGATTAAGAGAGGTTTTTGCATAAAAGTGATTTAGGAACCTCACATGTCATCCCCAATTTTTGGTGTAATTTTTAAAGGAGTATTTAAAAGGGTTGTAGTGCAAAAGAGGCTCTAAAGCTTATAAAAATCATTTTAAAAAGAAATAAAGCTCGCGGAAAAATAATCATATAAATAATTCCATTGATAAAAGAAATGTTTCTTGAGAGGGTATATAAGTCCAACAATATTTTTGAACCAAGTTTTCACTTGGGAGAAAACTTCACAATATCAAAGAAAAGATTGGTTCTGAATCAAAAGCAAATCCAGAAAATAAAAATAAAATTCTCAGGCCAAATTTTAATTAATCAAACAAGGTCAAATATTTTGGGGTGTTTCACATATTGGTTGCACCTTCCATATGGTGTCTAGCTTGCAGTGCTTCTAATTTGTTGAAGTGCCTTAAGCTTAGTTACCACATCATAGGTCTGAATATGTCAAGCCTTCTAGTTTTACGTACATATTCCATCCTCGTATCATGACTTTGCCTTTCATCAGAGTAGTGTTCATCAGTGTCATGCATGAATGAGTTCTAATGAGCGAATTTTATTCCTTTTTCTTGTCCGTTTGACCTCACAATGCGAAATCAATAAAGCGGAAGGAAATTGGTAAGGCATTGTATGATGGTGGTCCTTCCGAGCAACTGAAATGGAGGGTCTCTATAGATTCTACTATGCCATCCTCCAAACAAGATTCGCAAGACAACGCAAGGCTAGACAGTCAACGTAGCTGTGTAGATGATGATCACATCTCCCCTACTCCACCATCACAGGTGTTTCCTCTAACTTGGCACTATTATATGTCGTTGCATGTTGCGTATGATGTCTAGCTTGTATTGCTTCTAACTTTGTTCAATTGTATCTGCTTACTTTACACTTAATACCTGTGAATATGACACATGTTCATGTTTCTTGAACATACTATATCTAATCACACCATGTTCTTACATCAGACTACTGTTCTTGCATATCCTGCATCAGTCACTTATGATAAGGCACCTTTATGTCGCCACTGTGATATTGGTTGCATCTTGCATATGATTTCTAGCATGTACTACTTCTAATTTGTTGAAACACCAGACAGTTTTTACTTGGCAGAGTGATATTGGTTGCATCTTTCATATGTTGTTGTCATGGGGAAACTGGTGATCCACGAACACCTATGGGACCGGCAGACCGAGCCCCTTTCGGTTCGGCGGGGGGCGGAGATCGCACGAAGAGCAAATCGAGGCGAAGCACACGAGCAGTTTTACCCAGCTTCGGAGCTCTCCAGAGAGATAATACTCCTACTGCTGCATGTCTGAGTGTATTCGATTCTTGCTCGAGACTGAGCGTGAGTGTTTTCCGCCTTCCAGGTTCCGAACCTTCCGAACCTTCCGAACCCCCTCTACGTTGCGCATGGGCCTCCTTTTATATGCGAAAGGGGTCACCGACAGGTGGCAACGTAGACAAGGGCAAAAATGGAAAAGGAGTTGCGGTTGGTACAACTACCTGTACAGTGTATCCTACCTAACCCTGACGGTAGGAGTCAAAGGCATTAAATGCCCGTCTGTGTCGCCCAAACGGTGCAAAAGGGACCGTCAGGGACACCACCGCTTGCCACGATGGTAATCTTGCATGCCACCGCGCACCGCTGGCTGCACAGCCTCCCGCCACGCGGCCCTGGAAAGGACCCAGGGCGACACGTTGGTGGATGCGCTGGAGAGTGGGTACAGGCTGGTTAGCTTGCCACGGCAAGCGCCTTGCCGCGGTCGTCGTCTTGTCGTGCCCGGAAGCTTGTTGCTCACCGGGCCTTGCAGGGACGCGTGGCGCGTCGCGGCAAGTTCCTCGAGGTGCCTTGGTTGGCCTTCCCGGCAAGCTCCTCTTGCCGGGGTCTTGTCTCCTTGGCTTAAATATTTTGTTCTTGAATGGCTCCAAAGGAACCATGGAGGATCTTGGCGGTCACCCGGCGAGCCTTGCCGCGGGGCGCTGCAACTGCCCGTGCACAAGTTCGGGATACTAGGGTACCCCTACTCTAGTACACTGACAGGAGCCCCCGGGCCTGGGCCACACACGGTGCCGAGCGTTGTTGGGCCAGGCCCAAAACAGGGCACGGGCACGCGCGGCCTGGGTTACGCCGTAACTTGCTCCGCCCCCACCGCGCCCTCCCCAACGGCACGCGTCGAATGCGGCATCGTGGGAGAGATCGTGGGGGGTTTCTTTATTCGGGAGGACGAAACGCCCGCCCCCTCCCTCTTTATAAGCAGGGGAAACAGGGGCAGTTCGCCCACCTTGTCGATTGCCATTTCCAATCTCGAAAGACTCCGCCGCTCTCCCCTTCTTCCCGAAGCCGAAAGAGAGCAGCACTCCGCCCCCCCATTGCCACTGGCACCACATACGCCGCCGATCCCCCTCACCACCTCCGCCATGGCTCCGAAAGCCGCGAAGGTCGTGAAGACAGCCGAGGTGCAGCGGATCGTGGCGCTGCGGAAGGAGCGGGCCATCTTCTCCCCTCAGCTTGCCGCGAAGGAGCTGAGGGAGTACTATTACCTTTTCTGGTCGACGGAGACGCGAGCGCATCCGCGCACGAGGGTACTCCCGGCCGCCGCATCGGAACTGGCTCCAAACGGGTACCCCTTCTTCGCGCTGTTCTTCTACTGCGGGCTCTGCCTGCCCTTTTCTAAATTCTTCTGTGACGTCATGAACACCTACGAGTTTCGCCTCCTTGACTTCACCGCCAATGTTGTCCTGACCATGGCCGTTTTCGCACATCTGTGCGAAAACTTTGTCGGAGTCCACCCAAATGTAGCCCTTTTCCGCCACTTCTTCATGCCCCGAGTCGAGAGAGGAGACCCTCTTGCCGGCGGGATCGCTTGGATCTCGAGAGTCGGCAAGAAGGAAGCATATCTGGAGGGTGAGCTCCGTAGCAAGTGGGAGGAGTGGAGAGCAGAGTGGTGCTGGATCGTCGAGGAGAACCCGCAACCATTCACTGCCCTGCGCCAAGCCCCCATAGTTCGTGGTAATGATTGAAGCAATGTGGCCCCGGAATACGACAGGCTCAAGATTTTCTTCGCCGCCGTATCGCCCCTCTGCAGGAGAGGGGGAGACCCGCCTGGGAGTTCAAGAACTCGGCGGATATCATGAGGCTGTGCCCGGGCCTCAACTTCAACTTCACCGTCCTGGAGCTGGATGCGATGCTCCTGGAGTTGTTCAAGCGCGACCCCCAACACCCATTCACGTTTCCGCGGGGCGTCGTTCCGTTGTGCAACAACTCGTCACTCGACCGCATCCGCGCCATGATGCCATTGTGCGACTCGCACGGAATCGCCCCAACTTGGCAAGAACCTGCGGATGACGTCGTGCGGGCGTTCTTCGACAACTTGGAAGAAGTGCCGGTCCGCGCCGACGAGCAGAAGAGCCTCACCCGCGACACCACCGACGCGGAGATTCAGCGCATCACCACCAGGCTGGAAGAGGTGGCGGCAGCAGCTGCCGCGGGCGAGTTCGGGTTTACCATGGAGGAGGCAGAGGCAGCAGAGGTGGCAAGCCTTGTAGAGCGAGAGGAGTTCGCCGGCGAGGAAGACCTTGCCGGGCCTGAATCCGAGTCGAGCAAGCCTGCCGAAGGCGCGAGCGACTTGTTGGAGGCCGGCTCCTCTTCCTTCTCGCCATCAGATAGCTTGCCGCAAGCGGAGCCGCCAGCTCCACCAAGAAGGCACCTCCGCAGGGCCGGGGAAGCAGCGGGGCGGCAGAGGGGTCAACAGCCGCTGCACCGCGCGACGCGCTCCACCGCGGCAAGCACTATTGCCGCGGGAGCACCTCACGCTGCTGCAGCAACTGGAGCGGGGCCCTCCCGGACCACCGCTTTTGATCCCGCCAAGCGGCCCAAGGAACCTACTCCTCCGCCTCGCCGCGCCGAAGGTGGGCCGAACTTCGACCTCTCCGCACTAAGATCCGACGAGGAAGAGGAAGAGTAAGTTTCTTCACTGCACTTGTAATTCTTCAATTATTACTGTTTTGTCCTGTATTTGACTTGCTTTACTCCGAATCTATTCCTTTTCAGGACTTTGACCCAAAGAGCAGCAAAGAGGGCCAAGGTCCCGGTGATTGTCATCGAGGACGAGCCCACCGCGATAGCAGGAGATGACTCCGAGGCCACCTTGTCGGACCCGGCAACCATTCTTCAAAGCAGCCCCCAGCGCAGCCCCCAGCGTAATTATATAGTTTACTCCTTGCTGTTAGGCGCGCATGGATGCTCTCTCTTTGCTGATACCTGTCTGTTGGTTTGTGTAGGAACAGAGCAGCCTCACCAGGAGGGCCCGGAAGCCGCTCCCGAAAAGCCTTCTGCTTCGACCACGCCGCCAAGGGAGGATTCCCCGGCAAGGGAGCGTGCTCCGGTAAGGGAGAATTCTCCGACAAGGGGCAGTTCTCCGGCAAGGGACAACACAGGTAATCCTCTTGCAAACTTCCCTTGTGTTCTTCTTCTGATTTTGTTTTTTGAACATATGCTTGACTGTTCTCCCTTTTCCTGTCATCAGATCCATCTGCCACGGAGCCGATGATGACTGAAGACGCCGGCGAGGAGAACGCGCGTGGCAACACCGATGATGCCGTTGTCATCGAAGAAGAGGCCAGCGCTGACGATCCCACCGGCGAGGAGGCCGCCAAGGCTGCCGCCGCAGAGGCAGGCGAGGGGTCTGGCGATCGCACTGACGGCCCCGAGGCCGCAGGAGCACCAGGCGCTACACCGACCGCCGATCCCTCTGCCGCTGCTGCAGCATCGGGCTCCGAAGAGCCCCAGCCCGGCGCTTATCTGAAGGCCGGCGATGGAATCTTCATCAAGCTTCCCTGGGCGTCAAGCTCCAGGGCGCCGGTCGAAGGAGAAATCCTGGATGGAGAAGTGCTTGCCTCCGCTGGCCTGTCGCTGGTCGACACGCCAAGCAGCAGCGACGAGCCCGAAGAGGAGCGGCTGCTGCGGAGGCTGATGTCCCTCTACCGCGCCCGGCAGGCCAAGCTGGCATCCCGGGAAGCGCTTGCTGCGAAGGCGGGAGCGGACATCGAGAAGTGCGCGGAGGAGCTCCGGGGCCTTAACCAGGAAGCCCTCCGGTCTATGGCAAAGGAACGGGAGCAGCTTGCCGAGGAGCGCACAGCCTTCCTCCTCGAGAAGGCTGAGGCTGAAGAGCAACATCGGCTTGCCGCCAAGAAGCAGTCCGCGCAGGAAGGTGAGTTGGTGCAGCGGAAGGCCCACCTTGATAGCCACGAGGAGGAGCTTGTCGCGTGCGAGCAAGCACTTGGCGGGGCTCTCAAGGAGGCAAAGGACGCTGCCGCAGCCGCCGAGGCCGCCAAGAAGGAGCTGGAGGTGAAGGTGGCACAGCTGGAGGCCGATCTCGTGGCGAGCGGCGAGGAGCTTGCAGCGCTCAAGCTTGAGCGCGAGAAGGACGCCGCTGCTCATGACGAGCTGCAGGGTCGCCTCATCGAGAGGAGCAAGGAGCTCAGCGCCGCCAAGGACTCCAGCGCGGATCTCGAGCTGAAGCTGGCCACTCTGACCGAGACGCTGGACGGCGCCAGGAAGCAGGAGTTGGCCTTGAAGGAGAAGATCAAGGCCGACAAGGCGCTGCTGATGAGTGCTGCTGCCGCCCAGAACACCTTCAGGGAGACTGTGGAGCATTGGACCGAGGGTCTTGTGAATGTTGCGGCAGTCATCGACGGGGAGCTGGTGCAGCTGGGGATGGAGGATTTCGGGTACTCCTCCGACGAGCACCTCCAACCCAGCGCCAAGCTCAGCCTGTTCTTCAAGGGCGTGGCGACGGCTCTCCAGCGGCTCCGGGAGAAGATCCCAAAGCAGCTGGCCGACGAGTCGTGCCAGATCTGCGCGGGGGCTCTCCAGAAGGTGCTGGTGAAGGTGGCCTACCGCAACGCAGGCCTCAACCTCACCAACGTCCTCAAGTCCTTGCCGGCGGACGCCGATCTAGAAGCGCTCAAGGCCCTTGTCGCACCCATTGTGGACAAGGTGAGCGGGATCAAGAGGGTCGAGGGCGATCGTGTAGATTAGGCCCCCCGTTGTATCTTTTTCTTGTCGTTGCAACGTCATGTTTTGGGAACAATCAGTTAGAGCTGCGACAAGCTATCTTTGTAATATGACTCTATTTTGGGTATCAATTGCAATGTTATTTCCTCTACTTGACCATTTCCTTTGTATGTTTTACCCTACGCTTTTAGGGAACTTGTCGGCGCAGGCACCTTAGCCGCGAGCGCTGAGTGCGGAACGTCAGCAGCCCGCTGGCGGTGCCGCTACCGACAAGAAACCTTGTCGCGACTAGTCGCAGCTCACTTAACTTGTTGAGTGGACTCGAAACAAAGTAAGGGCGCAACTAGCTACGAGTTGGTTCCTCCGCGCACAGGTTTTCCATACAAAGGACGATCGTTCGAGGAAGATAACTTAAATTTTTTTTAAACTGATTGCTCAAACTTTGGCAACTTAGCTTTTCTGTCATTTGCTTCTCGGCAAGGCGAAACTTCCTTGGACGAGGCCAGGTCCACACCATTATCTTCTGCTTCCCCCC
>NC_041387.1:84002316-84018100 GCF_002162155.2 Triticum dicoccoides | reverse complement strand
GTGTGTGAGGGAACCTTCCTTTCCTTGACAAAGAGAAAGAAGAGAAAATAAAGATATGGAGCCTTATGGCTCGTTATTGCTTACCGGGGGCAGGTGCTGCACAAAGTGTCAGATAACATATGCATAGTAAAAAGCATAAAATTGACAAGATGTGCGGAGCACATGAGCTTTACTTATGCACGGGATCTGCGCCCGGCTTTGTACAAAGGATTATATGCAACATCGGCAAGACTTGTACAAAAGGTGGTTGCCGGAATAGATTCCGGCAACCGCGCCCTACGGGTAAAACTTACGAAGATGCTCAATGTTCCAGGAGTTGCTCACCGGAATGCCATCTTCAATCTCAAGGCGAACAGCGCCAGGCCTAGTGACTTGTTTCACCCGGTAAGGGCCTTCCCACTTCGGCGTCAACTTGTTGGAATTCTTGGCGGACTGAACGCGCCGAAGAACAAGGTCGCCTTCCTCGAGACTTCTGGCACTAACTTTGCGGCTATGGTAACGGCGCAAAGCTTGCTGGTATCGAGCAACTCGTACAGCGGCCTGAAGACGGTCCTCCTCAAGGAGCAGCGCGTCATCTTGTCGCAGCTGCTCTTGCTCGAGCTCATCATAAGCGAGCACTCGAGGTGACCCGTATAGGAGTTCCGTGGGGAGAACTGCCTCTACTCCATAGACTAGAGCGAAAGGTGTCTGGCCAGTGGCTCCATTTGCCGTTGTCCTGATCGACCAAAGAACCACTGGCAGCTCCTCAATCCAGTTCTTTCCGCACTTGCGCAGCCTGTCGAAAGTTCTGGTCTTGAGCCCGCACAGCACTTCAGCATTTGCCCTCTCCGCTTGACCGTTGCTTCTCGGATGAGCAACAGAAGCGAAGCAGACCTTGGCGCCAAGATCTTGGACGTACTGCATGAAGGTGCGACTCGTGAATTGCATGCCATTGTCGGTGATGATCCTGTTAGGGATCCCGAAACGGCAAACAATCGACCTGAAGAACTTGACTGCTGACTGTGCTGTCACCTTCCTCACTGCTTCCACTTCCGGCCACTTTGTGAACTTGTCAATTGCAACGTACAAGTACTCAAAGCCCCCGACAGCTCGGGGGAAGGGGCCGAGGATGTCGAGCCCCCAGACCGAAAATGGCCAGGATAAAGGGATCATCTGGAGAGCTTGAGCTGGCTGGTGTATCTGCTTGGAATGGAACTGGCACGCTTCACACTTGGTTACTTGTGCAGTTGCATCCTGGAGGGCTATCGGCCAAAAGAAACCTTGCCAGAACGCTTTGCCGGCAAGTGCTCTTGCGCCAATGTGGTGACCACGTATGCCTCCATGTATCTCTGCCAACAGCTTCTGTCCGTCTTCCCGGTGAATACACTTAAATTTCACACCGTTGAGTCTTCTTCTGTACAGTGTGCTGTCGACAAACTGGTACATATTTGACTGCCGGGCTACTCTTTCCGCTTCTTCTTGCTCTTCGCGAAGTTCTCCTGTCTGAAGGAAACGGACAATCTGCTGTGGCCATGTTGGAGCTTGCGGCTCGACAACAAGGACTAAAGGCACATCTGCTGCTGCGGGAACATCTGCTTCTACGGAGAGAACCTGTGGCTCAGCCGAAGCTTGATGTTCCCCGGCAAGCTTGCCGGAGCAAAACTTGCCGGAGCGTCTGCTTCAACGAAACAAACCCTAGGGCTTGTCGGAGCAGACTGCTCCTCAGCATTCTTGGTGTCAATCCTGGGGACCTTCTTGGCGGCGGCTACGGGGAGCTCTGCCGGAAACTAGTCACCAGAGATCAACTTCCTCTTCTTGCTCTGTCCAGTCGATGGCGTTACGGACGGTTGAGACAGCTTGAGCACAAAAATCCCTGGTTCCACAGGTAACTTAAGTGTTGCGCACTTCGACAGGCCATCAGCAATGTCGTTCTGAGCTCTTGGAACATGTTCCATCTGTAGGCCGTCAAAGCGCTCTTCTAGCTTTCTCACCTCATCAACGTAAGCTTCCATCAACGGACTCTGATAATTCTTGTTCACTTGTCGGACGACAAGTTGTGAGTCACCCCTGACAATGAGCTTCTTGATCCCAAGGTCTGCCGCGATCCTGAGACCGGCAAGCAAACCTTCATACTCTACAGTATTGTTTGTTGCTTGCTCCTTGGGAAAGTGCATCTGGACTACGTACTTGAGGTGCTCTCCGGTGGGTGCGACAAGCAGCACGCCCGCACCGGCGCCTTGCAGCGAGAAGGCACCATCAAAGTACATCAGCCACTCTTTGCTCGCTTCTTTGACGGGGATGCTTGTTTCTGGAATTTCTTCATCTGGTGTTGGCGTCCACTCTACTATGAACTCCGCCAATGCTCTGCTTTGGATAGTTGAAGTGCTCTCAAACTTGAGGCCAAAGCTTGACAGTTCCAGTGCCCACTCGACAATCCTGCCTGTTGCTTCTGGATTTTGCAGAATCCTCTTCAACGGAAAACGAGTGACAACTGTGATCTCATGTGCTTGGAAGTAATGGCGCAGCTTTCTCGAGGCCATGAGAAGGCCGAAAAGCAATTTCTGCACACCAGAGTACCTTGACCTAGCCCCCTGCAGAAGGGAACTGACAAAGTAAACTGGGCGCTGCACCATCCTTTTCTGCATCTTCTCATGCGTCTGTGCAGATCCATCCTTGTCGGGACCAGAGCTTGTCGGTGAAGCCCCCTGCTTGTCGCTGGATGCATCTGCCGTAGTTGCTGGCTCATCATCCGCCTCCCTTTCCGCTACTAACGCAGCACTAACCACTTGATTGGTTGCCGCTATATATAGCAGCAACTTCTCTTGTGGCTTAGGTGCGACAAGTATTGGAGTGGAGGACAGGTATCTCTTTAAGTCCTGCAGCGCAGCCTCCGCTTCCGGAGTCCATTTCATTGGACCTGCCTTTTTCAGAATTTTGAAAAATGGCAGGGCGCGCTCAGCAGATCTAGAGATAAACCTGCTGAGAGCAGCCACGCAACCGACAAGTCTTCGTACATCCTTGACGCCCTTTGGAGCTTCAATCTGCTCAATGGCCTTGATCTTGTCGGGATTGGCTTCAATTCCCCGCTGAGACACGAAGAACCCGAGAAGCTTGCCGGACGGGACTCCAAACACGCACTTCTCGGGGTTAAGCTTGAGGTTGATCTTGTGCAGATTTGCAAAGGTCTCGTCTAAATCTTGAATCAGAGTCGCCTTGTCCTTGCTCTTGACCACTATGTCATCCATGTAGGCTTCTACATTCCTGTGCATCTGTGGCTCAAAAGCGTGATGGACTACCCTTGCAAATGTTGAACCAGCATTCTTTAAACCGAAGGGCATTCGTACGAAACAGTACGTGCCACATGGGGTGATGAATGCGGTCTTCTCCTCATCCTCTTCTGCCATGAAGATCTGATGGTACCCTGAGTATGCATCAAGAAATGAAAGCAAGTCACATCCGGCTGTGGAGTCAACAATCTGGTCAATGCGCGGCAAGGGAAATGGATCTTTGGGACAAGCTTTATTGACATCGGTGAAGTCTATACAAAGCCTCCATTTCCCGTTTGCCTTACGCACGACCACAGGATTGGCCAGCCACGTAGGATGGAGCACTCCTCTGACAAGGCCTGCTGCTTCCAGTTTCTTGATTTCTTCTGCTATGAATTCTTGTGCTCCACTGCTTGTTTCCTAACTTTCTGCTTGACGGGCCGCGCATGAGGACAGACGGCAAGATGGTGCTCGATTACTTCCCTGGGAACACCGGGGATGTCAGACGGTTGCCATGCAAACACGTCGACGTTCGCCCGCAATAAAGCAACGAGCACGCTTTCCTATTTAGGGTCGAGAGTGGCGCTGATGGTGAAGGTACCACCAGTGCCGTCCTCCTTGGAGGACACCTTCTTAGTCTCTGGTGGGCTGCCATTGTCTTCTTACACTTGCCGGTGGAGCTCGATGGTGCGTCCTCGACGGTAGCGCAGCACTCTGAAGAGGTGCGCTTGCCGGAGTGGGCATCAGAGCTCTTGCCGGACTTGGTCTTCTTCGCCCCGGGAGCTTCAGCGGCTAGTGACTTGCGATCTGTCGCGGCTGCTGCTTCCCGGTAGATCTTGTCGGCGCAGATAAGAGCACCCTTCTTTTTTTTGACTGGAGACTGCAGGGCTTACACCCCACAGCATTTATTAAAATCAAGAACAACAAGTACATATAAAGGTTCCTTAAGAAAAGGAACAAAACAGAAGAAGATAAAAGAAAACTATGTACAATCTAACCTACAAGAGAAGGAAAATCTAACTATACATGTCACCTCTCAAGGAGGAAGGAAATCAATCCATTTAAGCAGTGCCTCCCTGTGTTTTGACTTGATTCTGTGAGCCAAAAGGGAAATGTCATGGACAAAACCATTTCTCCACTGTCTAAAGGTAGGTCTGATATACCTGAACGCTTTATCATTTCTGACTTTCCAGATATTCCACCAAGTGAGAAACACCACTTCAGAAAAGAAAGGCTTATTGAATTCCTTCCTAGCATGGCATGCAATCTGAACCATATCCTGATTGTTGGGCCATGAAATCTGCAGGTAATTCCAGACTCTCATGCTGAAGTTACACTGAAAAAACAGATGATTCCTGTCTTCAAGAGCTCCTATAGGGAAAAGCACACATTCAGGCCCATCATTGATCTTCCACTTCCTGCGCTGAATCATATCCTTGGTGTTTACTCTATCCATAATGACAAGCCAGGCAAACATTTTGATTGTCATAGTACAGCATGACTTCCATATCCAACATAGCAAGGGGTTAGTTGGAATTGGCTCATGGACCAGATCATAATATTTCTTGGCTGTGTATCCAGACTTCTTTCCATGTTTCCAATACCAGCAATCCTTAGCATTATCATCCAAGGAGATATCAGACAATATTCCGGAAAGTTGATTTAGCTCCCTGTAGGCCATTTCAGATAATGGCAGAGAGAATATGCTATGAAACTCACCAGAGGCCATTACTTCCAGAACAGAAGAATTTTTTTGTATGCAAAATGAGAACAGCCTGGGGAACCTATCCTGTAGTGGAATGCAAGAATTATCCACTTCCCAGGAATCTGACCAGAATAGCAAGGAGTCACCTATTCCCACGCATACTGAAGACACAGCCCTGAATGTATCCATTAGCTTACATATGTCCCTCCACCAAAAAGAGCCACACATAGCAGTGTCATGTGGGACTCTCTGATAATAATAATTGTCCCAGATCAAATGAACCCATGGAACATCAACTTTGTTATAGAATTTATTGAGGAACTTCATTAACAAGGCTTCATTCTGCAGCCCCAGGTTGAGGATGCCAAGCCCACCCTTTAATTTAGGTCTACATACCAGAGGCCAGGCCGCTAAAGAGTTCCCCTTTTCCTGGCCATATTTTCTCCAAAGGCACTGTCTTTGTATTCTTTCCAGTTGTTTCAAAATCCCTTGTGGAATAGATAAGCTACAGAGGAAGAATATTGGCAATGAGGAAATAATGGAATTTACCAACTGCAGTCTGCTACCTTGTGGTAGAAACCGAGAGCTAGCAGTCAACCTTCTTTCCATGCAGTCCACAATTTTGGGCCTAGTGGTTCCCACTGGCAACCCCAGGTATGTGAAAGGCATCACCCCCAGTTGATATCCAAATTGAGCGGCAAGAACATTGGCATAATTGGAATCCACATTAATTGGGTACATTGAAGATTTGTGGTAATTAATCTTCAAACCAGTTGCCAGAGAAAAGGAGTCTAGAATAGCTTTTAGCATCTCTAACTGAGCAGACTCAGCAGCCACAAACAATAATGTATCATCAGCATATTGAACCACTAGGTAGTCAGGATCATGAGTTACTAGGGGTAAGGAAAGGAGTCCTTTGCTGAGTTGATCATTAATCATGGTCTGCAGAAGGTCAGCAACAAGCACAAAGAGCAAAGGTGAGATAGGATCACCCTGCTTTACCCCACATTTACACTTGAAATGGCTACCTGGAACCCCATTAAGCAGGATTGATGAGGTTGCAGAGGACAACAATTGTTGTATCCAAGAAATCCATCTATTATCAAATCCCTTTGCCACCATTATTTTTATAATTGCCTCATGCTATATGGAATCAAATGCTTTTTCAAAATCCAACTTAAGCACCATGATTGGTAAGAGCATCCTTCTTGTCGCCAGGGACAGAGATGACACTTATCGGGCCTGGCATCTTCAGCATGTTGTATGCATAGTGAGAGGCTGCCATGAATTTGGCAAGTGCTGGACGGCCAAGTATCCCATTGTAAGGCAATGGAAAGTCAGCAACGTCAAAAGTGACCCTCTCAGTTCTGAAGTTCAACTCGCTGCCAAATGTTACCGGCAACGTGATCTTTCCCTTCGGTTTGCTCCTTCCCAGATTGATTCCTTGGAATGTGCCGGTCTCTTCGAGCTCGCTGTCAGCGATCTGGAGTTTCTGGACTACCGCGGAGGAGATCAGGTTCAAGCCGTCCCCGCCGTCAACTAGCATCTTAGTGACCTTGAGGTTGCGGATAGTTGGTGAAACCAACATCGGCAAGCACCCGACCGCAGTTATGCGATCAGGGTGGTCCTCAATATCAAAGATGATAGGCGTGCTGGACCATTTCAGAGGCCTGCGTGACTCGACGGGTGGTTCTTCCGCATTGACTTCCCGCACCCACTGTTTGAGCTGGCGGTGCGAAGTATGCAGAGAAGCACCACCGTCAACGCACAGGACCTCTGTGGCTTTCTGAAACTCCTGCTCATCGGTCTCATCATCATCCATGTCTTCATCGTCATCTTCATCTTAATCCTTGTCGCGGCCGCGGGGAGGTCTGTCTCCTTGTCGCTGCTTGGCCTTGCCGCGGCGTCCTCCCCGGCCGGGACGTTTCTTGCCAGCTCCTCCAGCACCTTCCTGGGCCCTCTCCTTGTCGCGTCGCTCGTACTCAGCCTTTTGCTGCTCGACAAGCTGCTCAACCTTCTTGCAACTCTGGAGGTCATGGCCCTTGGTGCGGTGGATCTTGCAGTACTGCTTGTCGTTGCTGCCCTGCTTGTCGGCGACCGCCACAGCCTGGTTGCCGGAGCTGCCAACCTTGGCTTTCTCGGCGCCACCTCCTTTGCCGGACTGCTCAACGACTAGCATGTCTTTGCCTTTCTTCTTTCTATTGTTCCGCCACCAGTTCTTCTTTGCAGGGGCGGCCTCCTCACTCTCAGATCCTCCTGCTCCTTCGTTCTCTCCGGGGAGTTTCCTCCCTTCCTCAGCACGCACACACTTGTCGGCCAGGGCATATAGCTCGCTGATGTCCCTGATCTTGCACATCGCCATATCCTCCCCCATCCTGCGGTTTCGCATGTTCTGATGGAACGCGTTGATTACCGCGGCAGGGTGGACATCTGGGATGTTGTGCTGTACACGGCTGAATCTCTGAATGTACTTGCGCAGGGGCTCTCCTTCCTTCTGGGCGAGCAGATGAAGGTCACTCTCTTGGCCATGGGGCTTGTGGCCGCCTGTAAAGGCGCTGACAAACTGATGGCACAAATCTGCCCAAGAGGCTATGGAGTTGTCCGGCAAGTGCATGAGCCAGGATCTGACATTGGGTTTGAGTACCAGCGGGAAGTAGTTGGCCAGGATCTTGTCGTCTCACCCCCCGGCAGCTTCCACCGCGATGGTGTAGACGATGAGGAACTCCGACGGATGCGTCTGGCCGTCGTACTTCTCTGGTACATCTGGCTTGATGTTCTTCGTGCTGGGCCACTGGACTTGCCGCAGCTCACGAGTGAACGCAGGGCAACCTACCGCGTACGGCAAGTCGCCTGGTTCCCCTGGCGCATGCATGTCGACAGTGGGCCCAGCGCGCTGGTCTGGTTGACGCCGCACTTCTCTTCGACGCTCGATGCGGGTTCGAGCGTCTTCTTGCTGTCGTTCATGAAGAACTTGGCGCTGATCGCGATGAGCTCGTGGATCAGATGATGCGGTGGAGTCGCTGTCGACGTGGATCCAGCGAGTCGGCGATCTTGGCCTTCGGGATGGAGAGTGCACGGTGGTTGCACCCCCTCTGGTTTCGTGACCATCAGCTCATGCCTGGCAGCCTTGCCGCGGCAGCGATGCACTCGGTTGCCGCGGAGTGTCGCCGTTGGCGAAGCCGATGAGACTCTGAATGGTGGCCCTCCATTCATCGATTTTGTCTGCTGTTGGAGGGTAATCCAAGAGCAGTTGAGCTCGCACCAGAGCTTCTGCTCGAGTGGTGGGTGGCAGTGGCGAACGGTGCGAGGAGCGGGATTTGCTCGAACTTCTAACTATGTTAGAAGGAGCAGTATCCCGTCCAGGCGACCGCGTCTCGCTTGTGCCAACATGTTGGCGCGCATGCTTGTCTCGAGCACCCCGAGACCCACCAGCTCAGTCTTGGTCCAACAAACGTATGGTACTGTGAATACCATGACGTTGTTGGTCCTGCGCCTCCTGAGATGGGCGCGGTGCATGCACGGACGCTGAGGTCTGCGCAGCCTTGCCCTTGGACTTGGCTGCACCGTGAGCTCCCTCGTCGACGTCCGTTCTTCCGCCGGCGTCTACCCCACCACCCGTTTGCTCCGGTGGTGGTGGGATCGACACAGACGGATCAGCTGCCGCCGAAGTCTTCTTCTTCGGTGGCATGTCGATGAAGATGATGAAGATCTAGCTCGTAGGAACGCCGGATCAGGTTCACACAACCTCAACGCCCCCTACCTGGCGCGCCAAAGATGTCGTGGGGAAACTAGTGATCCACGAACACCTATGGGACCGGCGGACCGAGCCCCTTTCGGTTTGGCGGGGGGCGGAGATCGCACGAAGAGCAGATCGAGGCGAAGCACACGAGCAGTTTTACCCAGCTTCGGAGCTCTCCGGAGAGATAATACTCCTACTGCTGCATGTCTGAGTGTATTCGATTCTTGCTCGAGACTGAGCGTGAGTGTTTTCTGCCTTCCAGGTTCCGAACCTTCCGAACATTCCGAACCCCCTCTACGTTGCGCATGGGCCTCCTTTTATATGCGAAAGGGGTCACCGACAGGTGGCAACGTAGACAAGGGCAAAAATGGAAAAGGAGTTGCGGTTGGTACAAGTACCTGTACAACGTAGACATGCGAAAGGGGTCACCGACAGGTGGGGACAAAGGCATTAAATGCCCGTCTGTGTCGCCCAAACAGTGCAAAAGGGACCGTCAGGGACACCACCGCTTGCCACGATGGTAATCTTGCATGCCATCATGCACCGCTCGCTGCACAGCCTCCCGCCACGCGCCCCTGGAAAGGACCCAGGGCGACACATTGGTGGATGCGCTGGAGCGTGGGTACAGGGTGGTTAGCTTGCCGTGGCAAGCGACTTGCCGCGGTCGTCGTCTTGTCGCACCCGGAAGCTTGTCGGTCACCGGGCCTTGCCGGGACGCGTGGCGCGTCGCGGCAAGTTCCTCGAGGTGCCTTGGTTGGCCTTCCCGTCAAGCTCCTCTTGCCGGGGTCTTGTCTCCTTGGCTTAAATATTTTGTTCTTGAATGGCTCCAAAGGAACCATGGAGGATCTTGGCGGTCACCTGGCGAGCCTTGCCGCGGGGCGCTGCAACTGCCCGTGCACAAGTTCGGGATACTAGGGTACCCCTACTCTAGTACACCGACAGTTGTCTAGCTTGTAGTGCTTCTAATTTGTTGAAATGCCTTTTGCTTAGTTATCACATCATAGCTGTGAATATGTCACGTGTCTTGTTTTTTGTACATATTCCATCCTCGTATCATAACTTTGACTTTCATCAGAGTAGTGTTCGTCAGTATCATGCATGAATGAGTTCTGATGAGAGAATTTTATTCCTTTTTCTTGTCGGTTTGACCTCACAATGCAAAATAAATAAAGCAGAAGGAACTTGGTAAGGTATTGGATGATGTGGTCCTTCGGAGCAACTAAAACGGAGGGTCTCTACAGATTCTACTCCACCATCCTCCGAACAAGATTCGCAAGATAACACAAGGCTAAACAGTCAACATAGTTGTGTAGATGATGAGCACATCTCCCCTACTCCACCATCACATGTGTTTTCTCTAACTTGGCACTATTATATGTGGTTGCATGTTTCGTATGATGTCTAGTTTTATATTGCTTTTGATTTTGTTGAATTGCATCTGCGTAGCTTACAACTTATACCTGCAACAATCACTTACCCATAAGACACATTTAACTTGGGAGTGTGATGTATGTTGCATCTTGCATTGTCTTATTGCTTGTACTGCTTCTAATTTCTTGAAATGGCACTGACGACGAGACACTTTTTACCTGATAGAGTGATAATGGTTGCATGCCCATATGGTGCCTAGCTTTCATTTCTTCTAATTTTGTTGAAATGTCTTCTGCTTTTCATACATATTCTGACCTCCTATCGTACCTGTGAATATGCAATGCTGCCTTTTTTTGTATATATTCCATCCTCCTATCCTGCGCTTGCCTTACATCAAAGTAGTGTTCATCTGTATCATGCATCAACCAGTTATGCAGAGCTAATTTTATTCATCTTCTTGTGGTTTTGACTTCATAAGGAAATATCAGAAAAGAGGAAGGAAAGAGTAAGTTACGGGATGTAGGTGGTCCTCCGGACCAACGCAAATAGAGACTCTCTAGATTTGCCACTTCTACTACTAATGCAGTTGAAGTCCCAAGTTTACATGATGATTTCATCTCCCGTACTCCACCATCGCATGTGCTTGCTCTAAGTTGACAGTGTGATAATTGGTTTCATGTTGCATATGTTGTTTAGCCTGTATTTCTTCTATTTTGATTAAATTGCACGTGATGAGTATACATGTTATACATGTGCACATGACATGCCTTTCTGTGTCTAGAATGCACTGCATGTATCCATCATACCATGTTCTTACATCAAAGTACTGCTATTGTGTATCCCGCATCAGTCACTCATGATTGGGCGCTTTTAACATGGCAGTTTGATAGTGGTTGCATCTTGCATTGATTTCTAGGTTATACTGCTTCTAATTTTTCGAAATGCCACTTATGACAAGACACTTTTAACTTGGTAGAGTGATATTGTTGCATCTTTCATATGGTGTCTAGCTTGCATTACTACTATTTTCTTGAAAATACTTCTTCTTAGTTTACACATCGTAGCTGTGAATATGCCATGTCGTCCTGTTTTTCTTGCATATTCCATCCTCATATGGTTGTCTTACATCAAAGTATTGCTTGTCTGTATCATGCATCAATGAGTTCTGAAGAGCGATTTTATTCTTTTGTGTTGTGGGTACGTCTTTACATGGCAAAGTCAATAAAGAGCAAGGGAAAGAATATAGTAGGGAATGGTGTTACTCATCGGGTGCAACGGAAAAGGATCTGCCCTCGAGATTCTGCTGGTACTTATGGTGCAGTAGAAGGTCCAAGTCCATCGGCTAAATCTACAAACAAAGTATCACCTGCTCCACCATCTGCAGCATCCGCTTCAACTGTGCCAGCATCTCAACGAGTTACTCGTTCGCTTGCTCCGCAACTGGCAAGTTCCCAAGCTGCCTTCACACCTGACACTACTTTCGAAGCACTGCTGACACAATAGGACTTGTCAAGATTAGATGAACCTCATGAGCGTCAACACCAAGACGGTACCTGATCGAGTCAAGTTGCAGTTGCATGCTCCTTTATATGTACTCTCACAGTTGATGTGCACTAACACTTTCCATATTCTTGTTGAACTAGCACCACGGCACAAGCATAAACAGACATCAGGGATAATGCCTGACATATTAACAAAATTTAAAGGAGGAAGAATGGAGATCCATTTTGAGGCAGGTTTAAAAAGGCCACGCGATGCTACAGAGTCAGCCAAGTTAGTATCAGAGGCAGCCATTGCCGTTAGGTGTCATGCACGTATCCTCCCAACTTGGATCCAGTACAGGAATGAGAAAGGCGATACCAAGTTGAACACCTTACTTGACCATTTATCCGTAAGTAATGTTACTCATCACAATTTGTAATATTGTCTTGCTCTGTCCCATACTTTCTAGCTTCCTCCTAATAAGACTGACATTCTTTTTTCAACAGATGAGGTTCAAGTTGGATCCGAAAGATGATGCAACTAAAAAAGCATGCACTCATGTTTTTCAGTCTGCTCTGCGACAGTGTTGGTATCACCTTAGAAAAACTCACTTTGAAGGCAAGGCTAACAAGGAAATCGCCCAAACATCTCTAGTGGAATATATTATAGATGAAGACTATACAGCCCTTGTTAAACACTGGTCTGATCCAAAGTATTAGGTAAGGTATATGTATTTGATCAGATCACATATTGAACTAGTATTTACGTATGTGCCTTACAAGTGTATGTTCTTCTAGGCTAACTATTGAAGAACAAGACCAACCATTCTAAAGTGAAATTCCAACAGACAATGGGATCTCGTAGCTATACTGCACACTGCGAGGCTCTTGTAAGTATCTCTTACTCTCTTCTTTTTTATATGCAATATTACCTTATCTATATTGACTTGTTCCAAATACAGAGGAAAGACCGTGCGGACCAAAAAGAACCTGAACCGAATGTCGTGCAAATCTTCAAGGATTGTCACACCAGCAAGATGAAGGGCATGAGCACACCAGTTCAAGCTGCTTTGTAAGTCCTTACTCCTCCCGCCTTTGAACTGCTTGTTACTGTGACGTGTTCATTTAACTCCTTGGTTTGCAGCCAATGTTAGTTACTTTGTTCACTTCTATACACAGTTGTCTTAACGTATCATTTCACCCTACATGGTTGAAAAGAGAGGAAGGATATTCTTTTCGGCTTGATCTGTAATCTAGTTGTGATGTTCACGTGCCCACACGATGATACAATATCCTATTTGTTTGATATATGTTTTCGCATGATATGAATGATGTCATACTATGTTCATCCTTTTTTAAACCATGTCTCTTTATCTTTACATGTCAACGAATGTGAGCAAATAGAAAATACAGTAGGCATGCTACATGGACATATGTTCCAAAAGTTATTTTATTATGTAGTTGGCATGACAATACATGCTAATGTATTACAGTAGTTCACCAAAATAAGTTATGTATAAACGTGAAACCTACTTTGTTTGTTTTTGTCTCATTAGTAACTTATCTGGTACACTAATCTAGATGTTCAAACTTTCAGCAAGCTATGGAACAAATGATTGAACAACAACAACCACCTGAAGGTGACGAGGCTACCACAGGCACAATGTCACCTCTTGCTGCAGTGCGTCAGTATCTCTCCAGTAACAGTGCAAAAGGCACCTTCCTGCATAATTCTGGGTTGGTTCGCAAGGTAACCTCAACCGAATCGCCTACTGAACAAAATCTTCCGGCTAGACAAAGTGATATATTGTGCTCCAGACACAAGTCCAATCCCTAATGGATGTTGTTTCAGAAACAAGAATAGTGGTTGACAAATGTCATCAAGATATGAATTGTTTTGAAACCAGACTATCTGACATTTGCTTCGTTGTTCAAGAGCAATGGCGGAAAAAAGGGGATGATCATGCTGCTCCATCAGATTCTACAGCCTGAAACATTAGCACTCAGGTCAGATGATCTGTGCTTCTATACATCTGATGGTGCTTTTATCTACAAGGACTGTAAACATTATGCCAACATGCCTTTTGTTGTATGGTTGGAATTTATTTTGTTGTGATACATCATTTATCGTGCTGCCAAAGGCTGTACAAATTATGAAACTATTTTTGTATAGTGTAGGAGCCCAACGTGCCAACATCTGTTAGGCCCATTCCAATTGGGCTGAAAACAATTATTGGCCGTAATTTGCATGTAACCCACTAAAAATATCTGGCCAAATCAGCATAAGCTTTCATATTTTTTGTAGGCTTGTGCACCTAGTGGGCCTTTAACATGCCTAAACATAATTTAGGCCCTGAGAACAATAGACCATTAACATTTGTAAATGTATCGAGCCCATAAGTAACATGGGCCTTCAGGCCGAAAGTGAGATTGGGCCCTGATTGTGCCAAATAACCCAATGGCTATTAGTAGGCCGAAATGTATCTCAACTCATGTTGTCCCATTTACAATGCGGATCGTTCATAGGCCGAAATTCATACGGACCGAAAATGCGCCGACCTACTACATGGGCCTCTAACAGGCTGGAAGTTCGGTCGGGCTTGATTAGTATCAGTTTTATAAGGGCCGTAATAGGCCTGATGTGACACTGGGCCATATATGGCCCATGGATTTCGTCCAATGTTAACAGGCCGAAAGTCACAACAGGCTGGAAGTGGCCCAAATCTACAGTGGGCCTCTAACAGGCTGAATGTCACAACAGGCTGAAAGTGGCCCAAATCGGGCCTCTAACAGGCCGAATGTCACAACAGGCTAGAAGTGGCCTAATTCTATAGTGGGCCTCCAATAGACCGAATGTCACAATAGGCTGGAACTGGCCCAAATCTATAGTGGGCCTCTAATAGGCCGAATGTCAGACATTGCCGAATATGACACAAATCCTTGACGGTCGTTTATGGGCTGAAAGTTTCAAGGGCCAAAAAATGGGCCCAAATGAAGCATGACCTTTAATAGATCGGAAGCACACCGGGTCGTAATTCGGCCCAAATACTTAGCGGACTGTTAACGAGCCAGAAGTGGCCATGGGCCGCGATGTTGAAAAGTTAAGAACAGGCCATTAACAGGCCAATTTGACAGTAGCTGTACGGGCCTTAACTGCGAATGGGTTGTCTGCAAGCAGGCCATTAATGAGCCAGCCTGCTAATTTTGACTGGGCTAGCCTTTTTAACCTAAATGGACCGTCATTGGGCTTTGCCATGTGTCGACGTATCATAGGCGCCTCCCATCCATTGGGTAGTTGACATCTGTCCTTTTCAGGTGTTGACACGTGGTTCCTCTAGCCAATGAGAAATTTATACATGGAGAATCCCCATTGGTCGTGGCTGTTAGCGGGTTATCTGATCCAAAACCGGAGCCAATAGCTTAACGGCGACCCGTTACGGTGGATACCACGTGTCGGTCACCCTTGACGAAAGCACTTCTATGACGCGCGATTTATCGTCATGGAAGTGGACACTTCCATGATGATAATTTTGGTAACGTCATGGAACACTTCTACGACAACACATGTATGACTATCTTTATTCTGTCATAAAATCATCATGGATGTACATGCATGACAAAAAACGTGACCTACTGTGACAAACACGTATCATCACAGAAGTGTATTTTGTTTGTAGTGGCTTCCGTGCGGTGCAGCGAGGGGCGCCTAGGGCTTAGGAGGGGCGATGCCATGGTGGTCGACGTGAGAGGGAGGGGAGGAGATAGCGATGAATGTGAGCGTTCTTCTAAATGTCGTGGGAGGCGCAATATTTATAAAGAGCAACGGAATACCTACGTAAGATATGGACTGAGCTTCACTAACTTAACTGCAGGTGAAGTTGCGTCACTGACATGTGGCCAAATGCCTATTGGGCCCACATGTCAGTGACCCAATGCACCTGCAGTTGAGTAACTGAAGCAGTGTCCCGTAAGATATGTTGCGTGATTAACGTAATAGCTATGTGGGCATATTTGTTGGAGTAAATTATGGGAGAGGGAAGGGGTGGAGATCTTGCTGGTCACAACAGATTGACCGAGCGCGGGGGGAGGAGAGTCAGCATGCAGATTTTTTCCACACAGGGTGGAGTGCTGGGACTGTCGGAGGGAGAAGGAGAGTCAAGCAGGCGTTCAGATTTCAAGGTGCACCAAATTATTGCATGTGATGATTAAGGCTGGCCATAGTGGTGGTAATGTGGTAGTATCT
>NC_041387.1:83975783-84001795 GCF_002162155.2 Triticum dicoccoides | reverse complement strand
GAATAGCAAACATGCTAATGTGGCAAAGAAGTAAAGAAGAGAGGGGGGGGGGGTTAGAGTGACAGATCTATATAGGCCATTCGATCTATATCTAACGGATAGGAAGGAAACTATGACAATTTACCCGCACTCCTCTCCACATTTGCAGATAAGTCCTTCCCTCGTTCATCCTTTTCTCCCACAATATCTTGATATTCCGTGCAACGCACGGGCATCTTGCTAGTGCATGTAAAAATCTTTGTCATTTACTAGCGTTCATGCATGCATGCAATGCGATAATGCATTGGTACACACATTTTTTTTGTGAAGAACGAGAGCATTAGTTGAGTACTTCTGCAGACGACAAAAACTATTCCACCGCCTCTATCTTGGTAAGAGTAAGTGAAATTTTTGAATCGAGCCCTTTAAACTAGAAGGGAGGTAGTAGTACTCTAATAGCTAACCTTGTTGAGATGACTAGATAGGACATGGCACACACCTGGACTGAGGAACTAGTCTAATTTTTGTCTGAAGTCAATGTACCTATACTTTGACCACACTTATAGAAAAATGTATCAACATTCACCATGTCAAACCAATATTTTTATATTCATTATAAAACATAGTTTCACAAAATATATATTTGGTATTGTAGATATTGATATTTTTAGTATAAATTTGGTAAAAAACTTTGCAAACCTTGACTTGACACAAATCTTACCCGGACTAAAATGGACCAGAGGGAGTATCATGCATGCGGAGTAGGCAAAAAAATTGCTCATTTATAGCCATCCGAAGTCTCAAAGGGCGCGACCGCGCGAGGGAGGCAAAGGCCGTGGGAGGCGCGACGGTTGACGGAATTAAGTGAAGTTACATCCACGCGCCGGCATGGCGTGGGAACACGCGGAAGCTATACCGTGAGGACTACGATATTGGTCTAGTAGACATGACATCTAGTGGGTCCCGCATAGTACACAAGAACTCTTTGGGGGCATGCAGCCGTTTATCCATCGGGCAAGCCAACAACCCCATGATGTTCACACGCCCTACTCATACCCGTCTTCTACCTTACAACAGTTCGCCCCTAGTCGTCCCGTCCTTTCACATTACACTAGTTCAACTTCTCCTAACCCGCCTCCAAAATCCATGGCCTCCCAAATCCCATGATTGCCGTTGAGTACCAGGTTAGAGCCATCACCGGCGATGAGTTCATAGTAATCTACACCCGTAGAACCGCGATGGTGGAAGTATGCCTTGCTCGCTTCCTACGCATGTTCAAAAGTTCAAAGGATGAGTGGGTCGATGGGCTAGATGTTGAGTACACCACAGTCCTGGAAAGCGAGAAGATTCTAAAGGAGGTAGAGAAGAAGAAGCCCGCTGTGATCCAGGTTTGCGTACATAACATGTGCTTGGTCTACCACATATGCCATGCCGATGTTGAGTGCTAGGATTTTAAGAACTTCCACAAGGACGAAAGGGTGTAATTCGTCACTGTAGACTTTAGGAACGACAGGAGTGTCCTTGGTCGGATAGGCCTTGTTGTAGGCCAGCCCTTCGATCTCCATTAGGCAATCCTGGTGCCGTCCTCTCAGCCTTCAGTGCAGACCCTGGCAGCAACCATGATTGATCCTTCGTACGCTCAACTGAAGAAACCTCACCACGAGTTTCATCATGCATGGGAATCGAAGGCAATAGATGAAGATCACATCCTGTACGCAGCAATGGATGCCTAACTTTGTTTAAGTATCTACAAGGGTTAGATGAAGAAGCAGAGCCGAGTGTCCGGTTCAAGAAAAGAAGCATTGTCGGTGTCAAAACCGGCGGATCTCGGGTAGGGGGTCCCGAACTGTGCGTCTAGGCGGATGGTAACAGGAGACAAGGGACACGATGTTTTTACCCAGGTTCGGGCCCTCTTGATGGAGGTAAAACCCTACTTCTGCTTGATTAATATTGATGATATGGGTAGTACAAGAGTAGATCTACCACGAGATCAGAGTGGCTAAACCCTAGACGCTAGCCTGTGGTATGATTGTTGTTCCTCCTACGGACTAAAACCCTCTAGTTTATATAGACACCGGAGAGGGCTAGGGTTATACAGAGTCGGTTATAATGGGAGGATATCTACATATCCGTATCGCCAAGCTTGCCTTCCACGCCAAGGAAAGTCCCATCCAGACACGGGACGAAGTTTTCATCTTGTATCTTCATAGTCCAAGAGTCCGGCCAAAGGTTATAGTCCGGTCACCCGGACACCCCCTAATCCAGGACTCCCTCAGTAGCCCCTAAACCAGGCTTCAATGATGATGAGTCCGGTGCGCAGATTGTCTTCGGCATTGCAAGGAGGGTTCCTCCTCCGAATACTTCATAGAAGATTTTGAACACAAGGATAGTGTCCGGCTCTGCAAAATAAGTTCCACATACCACCGTAGAGAGAATAATATGTGTACAAATCTAATCTGCCGACGTATTCCGCGGCGTGACATCATGCCACGGCCAAGCCTTTATTCGAATCGTTTTACTATCCCACCTCAGCGCGTTTAGCGAGGTGGTTTCCTTGGCACGTCTTGTCGAAGCAGAGATCGTGTCCCCTTATTCCGGGATTCTCATCAATACGGGCGTGGGTAACCCAACCGTGCCACTAATCATGGCGCTTGGGAGATAAGCGAGTTTTACCAGGCTGGTGGGGGCACATAGTTTCGTCCGCCGATATAAGGGGATAAGGATCCACCTTTTGCATCTACGCCTTCTTCCTCCTTTGCTTATCCATTTCCGCGCACTCGAGCTCCAGCGCCCTAAGTCCGCACTTCCCACCTCAACCTTCTCCAGCCATGTCCGGAGCGGGAGGCAGGTGGATGGCCTCCTCCGTCACGGAGGGGCACATCAAAAAGTTGAGGAAAGTCGGATACTTGTCCAACGACATTGCTCATCGGCTTCCAGATGAGGGGCAGCTCAACCCCACCCCCAGGCCCCATGAGAGGGTGGTGTTCCTCCCCCATTTCCTCTGCGGACTGGGCTTCCCACTCCACCCATTTGTCCGGGGGATCATGTTCTACTACGGCCTGGATTTCCACGATCTGGCCCCGAACTTCATCCTCAACATCTCGGCATTTATTGTCGTGTGCGAGGCCTTCCTCCGCATCAAGCCCCACTTCGGCTTATGGCTGAAGACCTTCAATGTCAAGACGAAGGTAGTGGGTGGTCAGCAAGCGGAGTGCGGAGGCGCCATGGTGGGCAAGATGCCCAACGTCATATGGCTCGAGGGCTCCTTTGTGGAAACAATCAAAGGGTGGCAATCGGGGTAGTTCTACATCACCGAGCCGCGTGACCCAGAATGGGCAGCGGCCCCCGAATTCCAATCTGGCATCCTCACACGGCTCACCTCCTGGAAAGAGACGGGCCTGTCATGGGGTAATTCGGGAGAGCTGACGGACTCCAAACCTGCGTCCAAAACCTGGTGGACAAGAAGGTTAAACTTGTCAGCGTAGTCCAGGTCATGCTCTTCCGCCGGATCCTCCCGTGTCAACGACGGGCTTTTAACTTGTGGGAGTTCGACCCGGCCCAGCACCAAACTTTGTCCAGGCTCTTTGGAACAATGCACGAGGATGCCTAGAAGGTGCTATTCAAGGGAACCGAGGTTCCCCCTCCCATTACCGAGGATCGCGGATTCTGCGCGAAGCGCCAAGCCAGCGCAGTAAGCTTGTTTAACCCTTTACGGGATACTTGTTTTTTATAGTTTGACTCTATGCGGGATCTAAGCTCCCGTTCCTTTGACAGTGTCGGTGTACTAGAGTAGGGGTACCCTAGTATCCCGAACTTGTGCACGGGCAGTCGCAGCACCCCGCGGCAAGGCTTGCCGGGTGACCGCCAAGGTCCTCCATGGTTCCTTTGGAGCCATTCAAGAGCAAAGTATTCAAGTCGAGAAGACAAGGCCCCGGCAAGAGGAGCTTGCCGGGAAGGCCAACCAAGGCATCTCAAGGAACTTGCCGCGACGCGCCATGCGTCCCGGCAAGGCCCGGTGAGCGACAAGACAACGGCCGCGGCAAGGCACTTACCGCGGCAGGCTGCCACTCTGTACCCACGCGCCAGCACATCCACCAACGTGTCGCCCTGGGGCCTTTCCAGGCGCACGTGGCGGAAGGCTGTGCAGCCAGCGGTGCGCAGTGGCAAGCGGCGCTGACAAGATAGCCATCGTGGCAAGCAATGGCGCCCCTGACGGTCCCTTTTTACACTGTTTGGGCGACGCAGACGGGCATTTAATTTTTGTCCCCTGCCGTCAGGGTTAGGTAGGATACACTGTACAGGTAGCTGTACCTACCATGATTCCTTTTCCATTTTTGCCCTCGTATACGTTGCCACCTGTCGATGACCCCTTGAGCATATAGAAGGAGGCCCATGCGCAACGTGAACGGGGGTTCGAAACCGAGAACACACTCACACTCGGTCTCGTTAGCAGCTTGAGTGCAATGTAGCACTCAGCGCTCCCGAGCAAGAACTCAATACAATCAGACAAGCAGCAGTAGGAGTATTATCTCTCCGGAGAGCTCCGAAGCTGGGTAAACTGCTCGTGTGCTTCGCCTCGATCTGCTCTTCGTGCGATCTCCGCCCCCCGCCGAACCGAAAGGGGCTCGGTCTGCCGGTCCCATAGGTGTTCGTGGATCAGCTTCCCCTACATCTTTGGCGCGCCAGGTAGGGGAGCGTAGAGGTTGTGTGAACCTGATCCGGCATTCACATGAGCTAGATCTTCATTTTCTTCATCGACATGCCACCGAAGAAGAAGGCTTCGGCGGCAGATGTTCCGTCCGCGTCAATCCCACCACCAGACAGGACTGGAAGAAGAAGTCCGGACAAATCGACTGTCCGGCTCATTTACCCGAAGGCCCAGCAGATGCCCGCTTGGCGAAGCTGCTAGTCCTGACACCTTACGTGGTGCCGGGGAAGAAGGCCAAGAAGAAGACCACGGGAACTCGAAGGAGTTCCCGGCGCCTGGTGGTGTCGGGTTCATTGTCCGATGACTCCGAAGCGCACTCCTCCCACGGAGACGAGGAGGAGGAAGAAGAGGCCTCTCCCCCTCCAATGGGGGGAGGAAAGAAGAGGAAGGCCGCCCCAACTAGGGGGGCCGGAGGGCCCAAGAAGGGAAAGACCCTTCCTCTGGACTACTCCACCAACGTCGCCGACGACGAAGAGGAGTGGCCATCCAGGACCAAGCCCATGGCAAAATCGTAAGTACCCGGATACCAGAATAACTCATGGCGTTCCTTTATTGCACAGTATCTTCTAACGCCAAATATAATCATGAAGTCCGCCCAAGGCCCGGCTCGACGCTTCGTCGAGCGGCTCCTTGGATTCGTCGGATGTGAATAGTCTTTCACTCCCGACTGCTACCTCCCCTCGCCCTACGGACGATGCCGAGGTGGAGTTCCCAAAGGGGCCTAGCCAGGAGGAGGTGGTCCTGGAGGCGCCGCAAGGCGACCTCCCAGACCCCAGGCGCAGAGGGGATAAAACCCCAAAGGGCTCTAAGTCCGGCCCTGGGCCGGACACCGCACCAGAACCTTCAGGGGTTCCGAAGTCCGGCAGGCGGCCCCCTAGTAAGAAGGGTAAGCCTACGACGTCGGTGACCTCCGTCCAACCGAAGGCACCGGATAACTTGCTGGAGGTGCTTAATGGCGCCTCCATCGATGAGGAGCACCGCAATATTATGAGTGCGGTGATCCAGAAGGTTCAGTCCACCAAGGGCGGGCTGACGAAAGCCTGTGCCAGCCTTCTAATAGGCTTTGAGGTATGTATTTAAGACATGTAAAAATATTACCACATTGACAGTAGCCCCTGATGCTTACTTTGGTTTTCAGAAAGAAAAGCCGGACTGAGGATCTAAAAAGATATACGCAGGAGTCTAACATAAGTATGTCAATATGGGAATGCAGGCTGCGCTACTGACCTCTGCCGCACTGACTGCGGAGGTCGGTGCATTGAAGCAGAGCTTCGAGCGGTCCGAGAATGAGCTCGGACTTGCCAAGAAGCGGCTCGAGGACAAGGAAGGTAAATAATACCTTATGTAAGTATATAAAAAGATCTGGTTGCAAATAATAACAGGAACAACGTGAGTATTACAAGGGCCACAACCGAGGTGGCAACCCTGAAGGAAGCGTTGTCCAAGGCCGTAGACAATGCGGCCGTGGAGCGCACCGAGCGAGAAAAGCAGGAGGCGCGGGTGGCAGAATTGCAGCAAGAGCTCCACGCTCTTGTGAAAAAACACGAGAGTTTGGATCTTGACTCAAAGACTCAAGAGTCCGAGCTTGCCTCGGCCCTTGAGAGCGCCAAATCTGCCAAGGCCGAAGCCCAAAAAGCCCTCCAGGAAATTGAGGCGATGAAGAAGATAGCGGCGGGTAAGGCATTCTTTATGCAAAGCAAGCACGTGAAAGTGAATTACTTGTTACTTACCCGAGTTCGGAGCTCTCCAGGAGCATTCGTAGATCTGCCCTGCAGTGTGTCCGACGCTGCCGCATTCTACCGAGCCGAGGAAGCAAGCTCGACGGAGAAGGTGTTCTGGTCCCAGTATGTTGAGGCCGGACACCCGGTGCCCTAGAGCGACCAGCTGAAGCAGCTGGTCGAGCTCCATAAGGTAGCCGAACAGGCCATGATGGGCCTTATAGGCCGGCTATGGCCTGGGGAGGTCATGCCTGGGAGCTACTTTGGGCTGGTGAGGCGGCTGGTGGATGCCTGTCCATGGCTTGAAATCATCAAGCGCTCCGTATGCATCGAAGGCACCCGTAGGTCCCTTGCCCGTGTTAAAGTACACTGGGGCAAGATGGATGCCGAGAAGCTGGTGACAGATGGGCCACCGAAGGGGAAGGAACATCACAAGCCCGAGTTGTATTATGAGGGCGTCCTGAAGGGCGCCTGCCTTGTGGCGAATGAGTGTTCCAAGGATGTAATTTTTGAGTAAACTCGCTTGTGTTATCATGTGCGCTGAAAACTTGTTCATACGCGCTAAGCAACGCTTTTTGAATTTAAAATATTACCTTCTGTGCGGCTGTTTATTAAATCTGAGAGATGGCGAGTCGTCGGCTTCTACCCCCATGCCACAAGTGCTGAGGTGTTCGGGATAAACCTGAGCGCTCTTGTTCCCATTCTTGGGTCCATCGAGGTTGGCGCTCAGCACAACGAACAAGGCAATCGGACTATAATGCTTTATCACTCTCACTTAGCCAGAGAATTCTATAATTCTAAATTTCGGCGAAGCCCCTAGTATTTGGAAGACCGAGTTCGGGGCGCTATCCACGCCTAGGCCGGACAAAGCCAGCTCCTCGCTCTAAGCAGCATAAGTCTTTAGGGACTCGAAACCTCTCGAACAGCGACCGGCTCTCGCCCTATCACGCCGGTCAGTTTTAGCTTTCTCTACTGAGGTGCTTAACCCAGCTCAACCGGGGCACAATCGCAGTAGTTCTCCCAGCGCTACCTTAGCCGATATAACGGAACGTAAGGTACCAAAACATGGGAGCCAGGCAAACCCAACTATTGACCCAAGACATGATTCGGAGCCGATGCATATAATGCTATAAGTTCGGGGTGCCGCACTCATAAGAGTGTTCGGACTTCTCACACCATATTCTGGGGTACTTAAGCCCCTGGTGTATTGGCTGTACCATAGTGTACTGTTGCATAATGTCATAACTGAACATATTTACATAAAAAATGAATGCAATAATAGACAAGAGCTATGTATTGTTTTACTAAAAGGCTGATGTGAAAGAAGAACGATACAAATAGTGCGATAAGCAAGAGATGGGATTATTTGACATGTCCCCCTCCAGGGGCAAGCTGTGAGACTTTATGTAAGACAGGTATTTAGCTCGTTATAGAGACCACCTAGACATTCGACGTAGCTTGCTGCCTCCCTGGCTGTTGCATCGTGTGTCCGGCGATTGTACTGCCGGACAGGCCTTCCGGAGAGTGGAGTCCTGAAAGTAAGAAAAAGGAAATGACAAAATCGGGAGCCCCTAGTGCGAATGAGCCGCATTTCGAGCGTGCCTTGGTTGTTCCCCTCCCCTTATGCCCATGGTATTTCTAGAGCATAATTATGCACGCGTGGTACTGGTTTCGCAATTTCGCGAGGGATGGGGTTGGTGCCGCACTGCTACTCTTGCTCTAAACGTGCCAGGCAGTCTTGTTGTAGGTTACTCTGGGCACGCTTGACGGTGTCCGGACGTTTAATGGCCGTACTGGAGAATTTCCTTGAGAGGCTACTTTGTACTTCTGCCGCGAGGGCCGCCGTATACTCCTCCGTTCGGAGAGAGCGTTCGGTGTTTCCATTGACCGTAATGACTCCTCGAGGGCCTGGCATCTTGAGCTTGAGGTATGCGTAGTGCGGCACCACATTGAACTTTGTAAATGCGGTTCGTCCGAGCAGGGCGTGATAGCCACTGTAGAACGGGACTATGTCGAAGATTAACTCCTCGCTTCGGAAATTATCCGGGGATCTGAAGACCACTTCGAGTGTAACTGAGCCTGTACAGTTGGCCTCTACACCTGGTATGACGCCTTTAAAGGTCGTCTTTGTGGGTTTAATCCTTGAGGGATCTATGCCCATTTTTCGCACTGTATCCTGGTAAAGCAGGTTCAGGCTGTTGCCACCATCCATAAGGACTCTAGTGAGGTGAAATCCGTCAATGATTGGGTCTAGAACCAATGCGGCGAATCTGCCGTGGCGGATGCTACTAGGGTGGTCCCTTCGATCAAAAGTGATCGGGCAGGAGGACCACGGGTTGAACTTTGGGGCGACTGGCTCCAACACATATACGTCCCTGAGTGCATGCTTCCGCTCTCTTTTGGGGATGTGGGTCACGTATATCATGTTCACCGTCCGCACTTATGGCGGAAAGCCCTTCTGTCCATTATTGTTCGACGGCCGGGGCTCCTCCTCGTCATAGCTGTGCAGCGCCTTGTCTCTGTTTTCGGCACTTAACTTGCCTGCCTGCTTGAACACCCAACAATCCCTGTTGGTGTGATTGGCTGGTATTTCGGGGGTGCCATGTATCTGGCACTAGCGATCGAGTATTCGGTCCAAACTGGATGGGCCCAGAGTATTTCTTTTGAATGGCTTTTTCCGCTGACCGGGTTTAGAGCCTCTGAATCCGGCATTAACTGTCGTATCCTCAGCATTGTCGCTGTTAGTGTGGCGCTTGTGCTTGTTGCGAGCGACCTGCCATTATTGTCCTTGGTATCCGAATTACTAGGGCTCTTGGTCACGTTATTACTACGAGCTAGCCAGCTGTCTTCTCCCGCGCAAAAGCGGGTCATGAGTGTTGTGAGGGCTGCCATGGATTTTGGCTTTTCCTGTCCTAGGTGCCGGGCAAGCCATTCGTCACGGATGTTATGTTTGAAGGCTGTGAGGGCCTCTGCATCCGGACAGTCGACTATTTGATTTTTCTTGGTTAGGAACCGTGTCCAGAATTGTTTGGCCGATTCCTCTGGCTGCTGAATTATGTGGCTTAGGTCATCGGCATCTGGTGGTCGCACATAGGTGCCCCGGAAATTGTCAAGGAATGCGGCTTCCAGGTCCTCCCAGCAACCAATTGACTCTGCTGGCAAGCTGTTAAGCCAATGCCGAGTTGGTCCTTTAAGCTTGAGTGGGAGGTATTTGATAGCGTGTAGATCATCACCGCGGGCCATGTGGATATGAAGGAGATAATCCTCGATCCATACCGCAGGATCTGTTGTGTCGTCGTATGATTCGATGTTTTCGGGTTTAAAACCCTCGGGGATTTGATGATCCATTACTTCATCTGTGAAGCATAATGGGTGTGTGGCGCCTTTGTACTGGGCTATATCACGACGTAGCTCAAATGAGCTTTGTCTGCTGTGTTCGGCCTGGCCGTATTTGCCATATCCGGCGGAACGGTTATCGTCACGTGTCGTGGGGTGCCCACGCGATCCGTAGATCGATCTTGTTTGCCTTGCCTTGTCCTCCAATATGTCTCGCAGGTCTGGCGCATTTCCCCGTGCCTTGGTATTTTTTGAGCGACGCCAGGGTGCGGCTTGAGTGGATGGCCGAGAGGCCTCTTTGTCGCGGCCACGAGGTGGCCGGTCGGCCGCGTCGTGCACTGGTGATGTAGGTTTAGGTGCTTCCTCCTCTAATTGGGGTAGCAGCCTACGCTTTGGGTAGCTCTTGGAGGGGCGTTCGAGTTCGTACTCTTCGGCCGCAAGGACTTCAGTCCATCTGTCGGCTAGCAAGAATTGGTCAGCTCTAAGCTGTTGCTGTTTTTTCTTGAGGCTGCTCGCCGTGGCCATAAGCCTGCGTTTGAAACGCTCTTGTTCGACGGGATCGTCAGGCACGACAAATTCGTCGTCGTCGAGGCTTGCCTCGTCTTCGGAGGGAGGCATGTAATTATCATCCTCTACCTTTCTGTCTGCCGCTCTCTCATGAGGGCTGGCTTCTCCATCCTCCTGTACTGAGTCCTGCTGGAGGGGGTTGTTGTCGGTGTCAAAACCGGCGGATCTCGGGTAGGGGGTCCCGAACTGTGCGTCTAGGCGGATGGTAACAGGAGACAAGGGACACGATGTTTTTACCCAGGTTCGGGCCCTCTCGATGGAGGTAAAACCCTACTCCTACTTGATTGATATTGATGATATGGGTAGTACAAGAGTGGATCGACCACGAGATCAAGGAGGCTAAACCCTAGAAGCTAGCCTATGGTATGATTGTTGTTCGTCCTATGGACTAAAACCCTCCGGTTTATATAGACACCGGAGAGGGCTAGGGTTACACAGAGTCGGTTACAATGGTAGGAGATCTACATATCCGTATTGCCAAGCTTGCCTTCCACGCCAAGGAAAGTCCCATCTGGACACGGGACGAAGTCTTCAACCTTGTATCTTCATAGTCTTGGAGTCCGGCCGATAGTGATAGTTCGGCTATCCGGACACCCCTAGTCCAGGACTCCCTCAGTAGCCCCTGAACTAGGCTTCAATGACGACGAGTCCGGCGCGCATATTGTCTTCGGCATTGCAGGGCGGGTTCCTCCTCTGAATAATCCATAGAAGATTGTGAACACCAGGATAGTGTCCGGCTCTGTAAAATAAATTCCACATACCACCATAGAGAGAATAATATTTACACAAGTTCAATCTGCTGACGTATTTTGTGGCGTGACGTCACACCACTACCAAGCCTTTACTTGAATCGTTTTTATTATACCACCTCAGCGCATTTAGCGAAGCGGTTTCCTTGGCATGTCTTGTCGAAGCAGAGATCGTGTTCCCCTTATTCCGGGATTCCAATCAATACGGACGTGGGTAACCCAACCACGCCCATTGCCACGCCCCCTCCATCGAAGGCGAGTCCCAAACGGTCACGGGGATGACTCTTGGTATTCTCCTTCTTTATAATGAGACCAAGGCCTGTTTCTTTTCTTCAATCCTCAATCGAATCTGCCCCTCGTCCCGAGTTCCAACACCCAGGGCTCCAGATTCGGGCACTTCGGATCTTCAACAATGTCTAGCTCCGACCTACAGGGCCAGTGGATGCCCTCCTCCGTCACGGAAGAGGACGTGCTAAAGCTGAGGGAAGCCAGGTACTTAACCTACGAGATTTCGCATAGGTTGCCTGCCCAAGGGCAAGTCATTCCTACTCCCGAGCCTGGCGAGAGTGTCGTGTTCATGTCTCACCTCCGTCGGGGTTTAGGCTTCCCGATGGATCCTTTCGTGAGGGGCTCATGTTTTATAATGGGCTGGAATTCCACGACTTGGCTCCGGAGTCCATCCTCCATATCTTATCATTTATTGTCGTCTGCGAAGCCTCTCCGCAGTACCCCTCACTTTGGTTTGTGGCTCAAAACCTTCAACGTGGAGCCGAAGATGAACGAGGGGCGTCAAGCAGAGTGCGGCGGGGCGGTTGTAAGCAGGAGGGCCGATGCTCCATGGCCCGAGGGATCTTTTCAGGAGGAGCTCAGCTTGTGGCAACAGAGTGGTTCTATATCACCGCTCCCAGGGGCAGCAGGCAGAGGTTGCCGCCCGTCTTTCGCTCGGGCCCTCCACAACGGCTGACATTATGGGTCAACAAAGGGCTTGACTAGGGGCTGTCCAAGGACGTATTTCTATTGCAGGGCCGGATTCGAGACCTCCAAGAGAGGGAGATCAATCTGGTCGTAGTGACGCAAGTTATGCTGATTCGGCGTCTCCTGCCCTGCAAACATCGCCCCCTCTGCCTGTGGGAATTCAATCCGGAGGTACCACGAGCTCTCCAACACTTCATGGGTACGACACCCGTGGAGATGTACAAACTGTTCTTCAGATCACAAGAGATGTGTCCAGACTTGACCGAGGACGCCGGCTTAAGCTGCAATCGCCCGGATACTCAAGTAAGTAGCCTTGTGTCTGGACACACCGTTCATATATTTATCATGGATTTGCCCTTTAACCAGCTATCCCTTTGGACAGGAGTGGATAGCGCAAGCAAAACTGATACGGTGTCAGGCCCCCCTCCTTGAGACCATGCCGGATCCCGTGTTAATCAAAATCTTGGAGGTTGCGCCTTCGGAGGAGGGCGAAGGGGGGAACAGGGAAACTACCGCCTCTGCTAAGGATGCTCTCAACAAGGGGGGAATCAAGAATCCCTCCCTCCAGGGGGAGAAGAGGACCGCTTCCGAAGACCCGGAGGCCAAGGCCTCAAAGCGGGGGAAGAAATCTTCACCGGAGGGTCCTGTGACAGGAGAAGCCCCGGCCGCACTGTCTCCCCAAAGGAATCAGCCCTCTAGCGAGCCGTAAGTAGAAAAAGGGGAGTTTTGTAATAAGGGACATCCTCATTTTTATTTCTGAGGATAACCGAAGTTTATACCTTGCAGTTCGGATCTCCGCCCTTCTCAGCTGAGCTCATCTTCGGGGGACCTTCGTCCAGAGATGATGGAGAGCGAGACGCCTCCATCTGCCACGCCGTCAGTCGGGGCGGACGACCCTGAGGTGTCGTCACGGAGGGTCTCCCCGAGTCCGGCAGGGCCGGACAGTTCGGCACCAACTGGTGTACGGCCGGGGGAGCTGAAGGATCTGCTCGAAAGGGCGTCTATCTCAGAAGGTCACCGTACATTGATGAGTACGGTGATTGAAAGAATTTCATCCGCTGAGGGCGGGTTGCATGATGCCGTCAGAAGTTTACTGGCGGGTTTTGAGGTACATAAAAATGACATACCTTTTGACAGTTTTGCACATAGAGTGCGCCCTGTATAGATAGTAGCCCCTGAGACTCAGTACGTTGTCAGAAGTGACAGCGTGCCGAGGATCATAATCTCAGTTTTAATATGTTTCCATTCCTATTCAGGGTTGGAGCGTTCGGTGGCCAGTCGGACTGATAGGGTTGCCGAACTGAAGCGGCAGCTGGACGTTGCGGAAGCGGACATCGTGCTGGTCAATAGGCGACTTGACGAGTCAGAAGGTGAGTGGTTTCTCCGTGGTCACCTGGTAAGGGAGCTGATGCCCACGCCTTACAACATGTATGCTTGATGCAGATGGCGCCGCTGCTATGGAGGGCCTTCGGGCAGAGCTTGCTCGAGCCAAGGAGCAGGCCAGAAGGAGTAATGCGGCTGCCTCGAAGGCGGCCGAAGAGCTAAAAGCCGAAAAGGCTGCTCACTGCCGAAGCAGGGAGGTGATGGCCGGAATGGCCGTCAAGCTGAACGATGTTACCGCCCGCTATGAGGTTCTTGAAAAAGAACGCCGAGCGAAGCAAGAGGACCTGAAGAAGGCCACCGCCGAAGCCAAGGATGCCCGTTCTGTAATGAGGGCTATAAAGGAGGAGGTGCATCAGGCCGGAGACATTGCGGCTGGAAAGCCCTTTCTGCTACGCAGGAAGTTCACGGATCAGAAGTATGCTCAGTTGGGCCAGCTGTGGGGTGCGGAGGATCCTTATCTGGATTTGGCGGCGAGTGCGGCGGATGCGGTCGTGCACTTCCGAAGCCAAAAGGATCACGAGATGGAAGATCTTTTTTGGTCTCAATTCCACAGTCCGGAGCGTTCACTTCAGTTGACCGATCGGTTGGCTGAGTGGGCTGAGCTGAATAGATTATCCGGATTAGCCATGACGGATGTGGTGGCTCATTTGTGGCCAGATAGGCCCATGCCGAAGAGTTATTTTGGCTTATTGCGGCAATTCCTTGGGGCGGTGCCGCATATCAAGTCGATGAAGCGGTCGGCATGCACAGAGGGTGCACGGATGGCTCTCGCCCGTGTTAAGACATACTGGGCGGAGATGGATGCCACCGATGTTGCATCCCGGGGTTCGGACGAGAGCCGGTTACCCGCCGAGCACTATTTTGGGGAAGTCCTGCAGGGCGCTCATTTAATAGAGTCGCAGTGCTCGAAAAATGTTATGTTCAAATGATACGTATAATTTGTGAAACCACATTTATAATGTAACGGCTTTTTATACTTGTGCGTTCAAGTATTGAAATATCTCATGTGCGGCCGTTAATGTATATGTGTATATCACCTGAAAGATGGAAGTCTTTGGCTTCAGCCCCCACGCACATGGTGCGGGGGTGCATTTTCACACTTAAGCCAACGTCTTGGTCCTGTGAAGGAGGTGGTAGCGTAGAAAACTAGGCAACCGGACTATAATGCTTTATCACTTTCACTTAGCCATAGGAGTTCGAAGGTCGGGCTATGATATAGCCCCTAGGGGCACCACGCTCTCCGAATTCGGGGCGCGTATGTGCCTGACCGGGAAATGGTCCTTCGTCAAAGCGGAGGAATTCTAGACATTCCGGTAGTCGATCGAGTGGTTGACCAGTCTCTCGCCATATCATGACAGTCAGTTTTCGGCTTTCTCTACTGAGGTGCTCGCCTGGACGAACCAGGGCACAATCGCAGTAGTTCTCCTGGTGCCGCGTTAGCCGATGAAACGGAACGTAAGGCAGCAAAACACAGGAGCCGGGCAAACCCAACATTTGACCAAAGACATGATTCGGAGCTGATGCATATAAGGCCTAACTCGAGACGCCGAACACTCCCTGAGGTATTCGGTCTTTATGATAACGGGCAGAACAATGCCCTAAGCCCCTAGTGTCCAGGTACGTGTGAGAAGTTCTGACGCGGCCGATGCCAAAACGCCAGCCTCCTCCTCGGTTATGGTAAGAAACCGGGGGATGTGTATCAACAAGAGACAGTAAGAAAGGTTTACGCAGGGTCTTAATCTGAAAAGAATCCTTGCAACGGGTCCCTGCTGCACGTCTGCGCCTGTGTCTCCGTTGTGCTGTATCCTGGACGGGTGTAGCACGCTGTTCATCTGTAAAAGAGAAGAACTTAGTTTGGAAATATATTGTGCAAAAATGTATTTGAAACACAATATGATTTAAAAAATGAATAAAGTTGAGCTTTATTGGCTCTCATTGTCCGTGCTTGCAGCCCCTTGTAAAGGGGTATGCGGCTAGTAAGTCCCTGGTTTATTTATGCCGGACTCGCCTAACCGTGTCTGGGGTCTGAATGACCTGCTTTGTAGGGGCTTTGATTAGCGAGGCCGGATTAGTGTGTGGCTGTCAAGGCAGTCTCACGTTCTTCCATGGTCGAGGAACACTCGAAGTTACCTTTTAATGAGATGATGCCGCATGGACCGGGCATTTTAAGTGTAAGAGACGCGTAATGCGGTATTGCGTTAAAGCGGGCGAAAGCTTCGCGTCCCAATAGTGCCAGGTGGCTACTTTTAAATGGGGCGATATGGAAGATTAGCTTTTCGCGACGGAAGTTGTTGGATGAACCGAACACAACTTCTAGTAGTAAGGAGCCCATGCAATTGGCGTAAGGGCCTGGCATCACTCCTTTGAAGGAAGTGCTGCTATGGCGAATTTTGGTAGGGTCTATCCCCATTCTGCGGATTGTGTCCGGATATAGCAGGTTTAAATCGCTGCCGCCATCCATTAGGACTTGTGTAAATTGTAGTCCGTCGATTATAGGATCCAATATCAAAGCAGTCCATCCTGCGTTTCGAATACTTCTGGAGTAATCCAGATGGTCGAAAGTAATTGGTTTTGACATCCAATCTCGGGATTCCGCTGGGGCGGACCGTGCGACATGTGCTTTGGTAGATGCCGCCCTATTTTTCCTTGCTATACTTGAAGTGAATTCACTGTTTTGACTTCTTGTGGGAAGTTCTTTTGTTTTCCGGCGCTCTACTTGTGGGGTTCGTCATCGTCCTCGCTTGGTGTGTCGAGCCCCTTGTGTTCGGCGTTAAGTCGACCGGACTGCTTGAAGACCCAACAATCTCTGTGGGTATGGTTTGCAGGCTTCCCGGGGGTACTGTGAATTTGGCATATCCTATCCAAGATTTTGTTTAGGTTGGATAGTTCGTCACTGTTGTCCTTAAGAGGAAGTGTTTTATAATTCGGCCGCGAGCTTTTGAACTCGGCGTCGACCGCCGTGCTATTTGGGCCATTTACCTTATTCCGGCGCTGATCTTTTCTGCGTCATGATTTCCCATTTCCATCCCTGACTTCGGATGTACTGAGGTCACTGGTGCTGCATCTTGCCAGCTAGCTATCTTCTCCCGCGCAAAAGCGGGTCATGAGGCTTGTTAGCGCGGCCATTGTTCTTGGTTTTTCCTGGCCGAGGTGTTTGGCGAGCCATTCGTCTCGGACATTATGCTTAAAGGCTGCTAAGGCCTCGGCGTCTGGACAATCGACTATTTGGTTCTTTTTGGTGAGGAACCTATTCCAGAATTTGCATGCTGACTCTCCGGGCTGTTGAGTTATGTGACTTAAATCGTCTGCATCCGGAGGGCGGACATAAGTCCCTTGAAAATTTGCTCGAAACGCATCCTCGAGCTCCTCCCAAATTCCAATGGTATTTTGTGGGAGGCTTTTCAGCCGATGCCGAGCTGGTCCTTTGAGCTTAAGGGGTAGGTATTTTATGGCATGGAGATCATCTCCTCTAGCCATATGTATGTGTAGGATGTAATCCTCAATCCAGACTCCGGGGTCTGTTGTTCCGTCGTATGCCTCTATGTTTACGGGTTTGAATCCCGCTACAAATTCATGATCCAGTACCTCATCGGTAAAACATAGTGGGTGTGCGGCGCCCCTGTATTTAGGTGTGCTGTTATCTTCGAACACTCTGTGTCTTGTGTTTCTTCCTGGAGCCTTCTTTCTTGGCCCATAGATGGACCTGACCGGGCCATCCTTTTTGCGAGGATCCTTATGTGGATCGTGTGCCGGTTTGTGTGCGGCACCGCTTGCCTCTCTTAGCCTGTCATCTGGTCGTCTATCCGGCCAGCGGCCTCTTTACTTTTTGACTGTGGGAGCTCTACGCCCTCCTCGTCGAATTCGGGCAACAGCTTGCGCTTCGGGTAGCTCTTTGCTTGGTGGCTATTGCCGTATTTATCTTCGGTCTTGAGTACTTTGCTCCATCTCATTCGGAGTACATCTTCCGCTGTTTTGAGCTTCCGCTTCTGCTTCTTCAAACTTCTTGTAGTGGCGACGAGCCTTTTGTGAAGGTTCTTATGCTCTGGTGGTGTGTCTGGCGTGAGGCCGTCTGGACTGTTATTTTCGCCGGGGATGGGTTGCTCGTCCAATTCATCCTATTCGGATGGTTTCTTGGTGGTGTGTTCGTCGTCCACCAGTTCGCCCTGCGCTGCGGCTGGGTCGGTATGGGTGCTGTTGTTATCAAGGAGGGACTTCGGGCGGCGCTTGCGTCGCCGTTTTGGTTGTTTTTCTGGGGAATTATCCTTCGCCGCGTCCCGTTGTTCCTCGTTATCGCTTCCTTTTGGTGTATCCACCATGTATACGTCGTGAGTTGAGGTGGCTTTCCAGTGCCCGGTGGGCGCTGGTTCTTGGTCGTCTCCGGCATCGTCATCCATGCCGTCGAAGTCTTCGGAGTCGAATTCTAGCATGTCGGTTAGATCGTCGATAGTGGCTACTAAGTGGGTGGTGGGTGGGGTTTGAATTTCTTCGTCGTCCGCATCCCAACTGTCCTGACCGCAGTCCGGCCAAGGCTCTCCTGATAACGAGAGATATTTTAGCGAATTCAAGATGTCGCCGAAAGGTGAGTGTTCAAAGATGTCCGCAGTAGTGAACTCCATGATCGGCGCCCAATCGGATTCGATTGGAGGGGGCGCGGGAGGTTCGGAGTCCGGCGAGTAGTCCGGCACCTCGGAGTCAAGAGCTTCACAAGGGACAAGGTCAGTATTCGGCTCCATCGCCGTAGAGGTTGCAGACCCCGAGGCGGTGTCTAGCCACCCACCCTCGATCTGCACAGTCGGCTCCGAATTGAGGATCGGAACGGACTCGTGTGCGGCCTCCAGGGCACTATCCGGCAGCAGAGCTAAATCATGCCTATCGTGACAGTGCGGCGCACTCGGCTGTGGCTCGAATCCGTCGAAGATCAAGTCTCCGCGGATGTCCGCCATGAAGTTTAGACTTCCAAATCTGACCTGACGGCCAGGGGCGTAGCTTTCGATCTGCTCCAGATGGCCAAGCGAATTGGCCCGCAGTGCAAAGCTGCCGAATACGAAGATCTGTCTGGGGAGAAAAAGTCTCACCCTGGACCACGTCATTGTTGATGATCGAAGGAGCCATCAAGCCTATCGGTGACGACACAGAGGAACTCTCAATGAAAGCACCAATGTCGGTGTCAAAACCGGCGGATCTCGGGTAGGGGGTCCCGAACTGTGCGTCTAGGCGGATGGTAACAGGAGACAAGGGACACGATGTTTTTACCCAGGTTCAGGCCCTCTCGATGGAGGTAAAACCCTACTCCTGCTTGATTGATATTGATGATATGGGTAGTACAAGAGTGGATCTACCACGAGATCAAGGAGGCTAAACCCTAGAAGCTAGCCTATGGTATGATTGTTATTCGTCCTATGGACTAAAACCATCCGGTTTATATAGACACCGGAGAGGGCTAGGGTTACACAGAGTCGGTTACAATGGTGGGAGATCTACATATCTGTATTGCCAAGCTTGCCTTCCACGCCAAGGAGAGTCCCGTCCGGACACGGGACGAAGTCTTCAATCTTGTTCTTCATAGTCTTGGAGTCCGGCCGATAGTGATAGTTCGGCTATCCGGACACCCCCTAGTCCAGGACTCCCTCAGTTGTCTTCGACACTGTCCGGATTGTTATTATCTCCCGTGCCGGAATCGCCGTTTTTTGCTTTGGCGGGATTCAGAGCGGCGCCGCTGACGCCGGCGCTTAGGCTGCTTCTTGGAGGGGTCATCCTTCGTTGTTCCATCGCCATTCCCTTCTTTTGGGGTGTACACCATGTATTTGTCATATGACGAGGTGGCCTTCCAGTGCCCTATAGGCTCTGGTTCTTGGTCGTCTCCTGCATCGGCATCCATACCGTCGATGTCTTCGGAGTCGAAGTCGAGCATGTCGGTTAAATCGTCGATAGTGGCTACGAAGTGGGTGGTGCATGGGCTTTGAATTTCTTCGTCGTCCGCATCCCAACCTTGCTGACCATAGTCCGGCCAGGGCTCTCTTGATAAAGAGAGAGACTTTAGTGAATTCAGAATGTCGCCGAAGGGCGAGTGTTGAAAGATGTCCGCGGCGGCGAACTCCATGATCGGCGCCTAATCGGGTTAGATCGGCAGGGGTGTGGAAGGTTCGGAGTCCTGGAAGGAGTCCGGCACCTTGGAGTCACGATCTTCGCAAAGGACAAGGCTGGTATTCGGATCGATCACTATAGAGATTGCAGCCCCCAAGCCGGTGTCCAGCCACCCGTCCTCGATTGGCGCAGTCGGCTCCGAGCTAGGGGTTGGAGCGGACACTGGGGCGGCCTCCTGGGCACTGTTCCGCGGCAGAGCTAGATCACGCCCATCGTGACAGTGCAGCGCGCTCGGCTGTGGCTCGAACGCGTCGAAGATCAAGTCTCCGCGGATGTCAGTCGTGTAGTTCAAACTTCCAAATCTGACCTGATGGCCAGGGGCGTAGCTTTCGATCTGCTCCAGATGGCCAAGCGAATTGGCCCGTAGTGCAAAGCCGCCGAATACAAAGATCTGTCCGGGGAGAAAAGTCTCACCCTGGACCGCATTGTTGTTGATGATCGGAGGAGCCATCGGGCCTAAAGATGATGACACAGAGGAACTCTCAATGAAAGCACCAATGTCGGTGTCAAAACCGGTGGATCTCGGGTAGGGGGCCCGAACTGTGCTTCTAGGCAGATGGTAACAGGAGACAAGGGAGACGATGTTTTTACCCAAGTTCGGGCCCTCTCGATGGAGGTAAAACCCTACTCCTGCTTGGTTAATATTGATGATATGGGTAGTACAAGAGTAGATCTACCACGAGATCAGAGAGGCTAAACCCTAGAAGCTAGCCTATGGTATGATTGTGGTTCCTCCTACGGACTAAAACCCTCCGGTTTATATAGACATCGGAGAGGGCTAGGGTTACACAGAGTCGGTTACAATGGGAGGAGATCTACATATCCGTATCACCAAGCTTGCCTTCCACGCTAAGGAAAGTCCCATCCGGACACGGGACGAAGTCTTCAATCTTGTATCTTCATAGTCCAAGAGTCCGGCCAAAGGTTATAGTCCGGTCACCCGGACACCCCCTAATCCAGGACTCCCTCAAGCGTTGATGAAGAGGAAGAGGAAGAGGGACGAGGACGAAGTTGAGGACGTGGACTTAGACTCCGAGTAAGGTGGAAGTGACGTCGCTCATGCTGGTTCTACTACAGTGTCAAGCGGACTAGTTCCTTAGTTTTATTTCAGGGGTGCGTTGTGCTGAGCCCCAAGCAGAACTATGTTTATGTTCTTTCTCATTGTTTGAACTCTTTAGTACGTAGAGTAGTACTAGTATGTCTTCCTACTGTTCTTCTTGTAGTTGCTACTACTGCTCATATCTTCGTGTTCCTACTGTACTTAATACGTACGTACTAGTAGTATAATTTAGGTCAGTCAATTTGTGAAAGAAGTTCGATGGAGCGAAGGAAGAAGATGGCAGAGAAGCTACCCCGGTATCTATATGAGGGTGGCAGGGTGCCCATGATCTATCTTATGTGTGTTGGGTGTGGAATTTAGTTCGCCGGCAAAAATGGACCGTGCCCGGGGTTAAATGGATGGCGAGGGTGGGGGGAGCATGGCGGTGGCAAGCGGTTTAGGGGAGGGCGGGGCAGCGTCGGCATGCGGTTAGGCGTGTGGCGGGCTGGCGGCTTGATGCCTGAGAGAGAAGATGAACAGTGCATCAATTTTGGAGGTTGAAGAAGGCCTTCTGGCCCACAAGAGTCGATTGACGCAAATTGGTCCTTCAGATTGCAGGATCCACATGGCCTTCAAGGTCTCTAAGGTAGATTCCATGTCCGCACCCGGTTTGCGGGCTCAGCGCGGGCGCGACCGGCTTCTGCCATGCTGGCCACCATGCGCACCTCCTCCTCGCGGGCGGAGACGACAATGACACGCTAGCTCCTCCTCGCTGGCGTGCTGGAGCATGCGCTCGTCCTCCTCTTGATATGCTGCATGCATATATGCGGCTCCACCAGCTGCTTGCGTGCTTGGCAGCACGGCGGCATCGTGAGGAGGGACTCTAGACGATGTGAGCGGGCAAGCCTTCGGCTTCATGGCACAGGGATGGCAGCGACACAGCGGTGATGGGCGAGAAATGGTTGGCCGAAGCAGGTGGGTGTCGGCATGCGCAACGGCGGCGGCATATTGAGGAGTGCGCGTATGGGAGCTTAGTTTAGTTTTATATAGGGTTGGTCAAACTTCAAAGAGCACCGTACTAGTAGACGTAAACATTAATCTGAGGCGGCGCTTATATTAGTTACAACAGCAACGATACGGAATCCTGTGCAAGCGCGTGAACCACGACCGCGCGGTCGATCGAACGGTGCATCACCGTGTCGCGCTCGAAGGACATCCAGCACACCTTTTGTGTGTGTGCGAAAACAATCCCCGAATATTACTAAACTTTTTTTCCACGAGAAGTTCTTCACGCTAAAATATTTCCATATATTTGAATTTAGCTTCAGTTCATGTTTATTTGGATTTGGACGTTTTAGGTGCGCCCTAGTTTTTTTATTACTGATTTTGTGTGTGTGACTGAGAGAGAACGTGTGTATGTGTCCATATGTGTGTTGTGGCGGAAGGGCAATGTGGAGACAGCGTGCGTGTGATAGAGACATGGAGAGGTGTGAATGTGCAAATGATCATGCTTCAGTGAGACATAGAGAGATGGCGATACATTGTGTATACATGAGAGAACGGTCTTCTATTTGTACTTGTGTGTGTGCGAGAGAAAGAAAGAGAGAGAGAGAGAGAGAGAGAGAGAGAGAGAGAGAGAGAAAGAGAGAGAGAGAGAGAGAGAGAGAGGAGCATCCGTAACAGAGCAACCATCTCTCTCGATTTGTCCGTCCCTCGGATGATCGCATGTAACACATGCATCAACGCACACATTTTGACAACCTGTCACGCCCAAGATGTGACCCTATCCTAAAGGAACTCGAAGGTCACACCAAGGATAGAAGCGCATCTTGAAGACGCTTTTGCAAGGTGGATATCATTACATCAACATTACATAATAGAAAGGGATACATACATAAGGCATACAATACCACACGAATACAACAACATCTTACATAAGAGCACCATCCGGCTACGAATGAAACACAAACAGAAACTCAAACGACATCCACCCTGCTAGCCCAGGCTGCTGACCTGGAACCTATCCCCTGATCGAAGAAGAAGCAGAAGACAAAACTCCAAAACAAGCAAGCATCGCTCTCGCGTCAAGATCATCGCAACCTGTACCTGCAACTGTTGTTGTAGTAATCTATGAGCCACGAGGACTCAGCAATCCCATTACCATGGGTATCAAGACTAGCAAAGCCAAATGGGAAAGGAAGGGGTAAAGTGGTGAGGTTGCAGCAGCGACTAAGCATAATATGGTGGCTAACATACGCAAATGAGAGCGAGAAGAGAAGCAAAGGAACGGTCGTCAACTAGTAGTGATCAAGAGGTGATCTTGAACTCCTACTTACGTCAAACATAACCCAAAACCATGTTCACTTCCCGGACTCCACCGAAAATAGACCATCACGGCTACACACGCGATTGATGCGTTTTAATTCGAATCTGGTGTCAAGTTATCTACAACTGGACATTAACACATCGCTCTGCCACATAACCGCGGGCACGGCTTTCGAAAGATAATACCGTGTAGGGGTGTCCCAACTTAGCCCATGATAAGCTCTCGCGATCAAGAAGGATATTCCTTCTCCCAGGAAGACCCGATCAGTCTCGGAATCCCGTTTTACAAGACATTTCGACAATGGTAAAACAAAACCAGCAAGACCGCCCGATGCACCGACATCCTGATAGGAGTTGCACATATCTCGTTCTCAGGGCAACACCGGATGAGCAATCCGTACAACTAAAACCAGATGTCAAGTTTCCTTGAGGGGGCGCTGCAAAGGGCTCTAGTTCAGACCAACACTTAGACAAGCATTGGTCCGGGGGGGGCTGAATAAAGATGACCCTCGAGAGAGCGACTCCCAAGGGAAAAGTAGGTGGTGGTGAGGCAAATGGTAAAACCAAGGTTGGGCCTTGCTGGAGGAGTTTTATTCAATGCGAACTGTCAAGGGGGTACCATAAATCACCTGACAGCGTAAGGAATGCAAAATCCGGGAACATAACACCGGTATGACGGAAACTAGGGCGGCAAGAGTGGAACAAAACACCAGGCATAAGGCCGAGCCTTCCACCATTTACCAAGTATATAGATGCATTAATAATATAAGAGATATTGTGATATCCCAACATAACCCTGTCCACCATGGAGCAATCTTCAACTTCACCTGCAACTAACAATGCTATAAGAGGGGCTGAGCAAAGCGGTAACATAGCCAAACAACGGTTTGCTAGGAAGGGTGTCAAAGGTTAAAGGTTCATGGCAATTTGGGGAGGCTTGAAGAACAAGTGATAGGAAGCGCAGCATAGCGATAGAACGAAGCAACTAGCATAGCAATGATAGTAATGAGATCCAGGGTAGCGGTCATCCTGCCTGAAATCCCGCAAGGAAGAAGAACGAGTCCATGAAGAAGATGAAGCCACGAAGACGAACCAAGCGTAGACGAACGAATCCTCACGATCGCAACGAAACGACAACTATCAAGAAGAATCACACAACATAGTAAACGCACCACACATGAACAAGGCATGATGCTCAACCAAGCATGATGCATTACAAAGGCTACATGAAGCTACTCATGGCAAGAGATGATGCAAACAAGAGCAACACATCAAAGCAAGTTAAATGAGGCCGGAAACAACATATAACAATTCCGGTAAGTCCACATATGCAAATTTCGAAATTGGTCCAGATCTGAATAAACATTATGTTCAAGTTGTTAAACAGCAAGTTAAGATGCACGAAGATGATCTACACGAGATTCTAGTCAAGTTACATATAAAGTTCATTAGATTTCGAGCTACGGCCTAGAAGATATGAGCAAAACAAGTTAAACATGACATTGGTGCAAAATGCACACAAACATCAAGCAAACACCTCAAAACAAGGATGCAACATGATAATATGAAACTACATGCAAAATCAAGCAAGTTTCACATAGATCACACTCAAAACGGAACAACGGTTCAACGCATACACTCTATACAAGATATGACAACAATCTGTCCAAAACAACAACTAGGCATCTTGCAAGCATCAAAACAATAAGCTACAGTATCTCAACTTAATAACAAAAGGCATGGTCATGAAGTAAAGGTAAAGCATGACAAAACATGAACACTGAGCTATCTCCAGAAATCACTAGAACATGCTCAAACACACATGACAAGATTGCAAATAATAACAGTTTCAGACTTTGCAGAAATAACATCAGGTTGCAATGTTTAGAGCTATCAAACAACATGTTACAGAAACTTATCATGGCAAACAAAGGCATGGCATGAATCTACTAATTGCATAGAACAAAAGTCCATTACTGACCAAGAGCCAAAAAGGATCAGAAGATATGATGGAACCGATGTAAACATGGCAAGTTATATGACAGATTCATACATGGCAGGAACAGCAATAAGTAGGCATGTTGGTGAGCTTGAACCACTCAACACAGAGCAATACATAGCATGGAAAGGTAACCAACAGTAAGAACACATGTTTATGAAGCTAAGCATGGCAAGAGCAAGTTCATAGGGTGCATGAATCACTAGCAACAATCATGGCAACATTGAACTTAATGTTAACAGGCTGACAGCAACATTATTTAGCAATTTTGGAGCAAGATTACAACATGTTACAGCTGGCTATAAATGCAACCAGGGGCATGGATGGATAGAGGATGACATGTATAACAAAACATCCTTAGTGAACATCTCCAGATTATGCATAGAATGACTAGTAGCAGCAGGTTTACATAGCATCATGATATAACAGAATCTGTCAGGAAAACAGCAACGACAAGTACCCTACTTAACAAGCTTGATGCACTCACTACAAGACTCACAAAAATACATGGATAGCACCCCTGTGAAGATGACATGATGTAGCACAAAACACGCATAGAGCTCATACTCATAGGATGCACACATCAAATGCAACAAAAATGACAAATGAGCATGTTATAACAGTTTCAGCAGGTTTACAGCAACATGCACTCTTGCAACAATGATTCAGGCATCAAGATGGACTCAAATGAACATAATGCAATGGAATGAAATGAATTACTCGTCGAGACGAACAATTTGACATATTACACGCACGAAACGGAGCCGTGTGCATGGAGTTATGATGCGATGAACATGGCATGATGATGTAAAAATAACAGGGACTTGGGGGAAAAAAGGGGTCAACCTTTGATCTGCACGGTTTTTGAGGTTCGTTGGAGCTCGTCGCCGGAGACGAGGAGGAAGATGCCGGGGAGGCGCGGGGAGGCGGCCCCTGCCCGGATCTGACTGGATCCGTCCGGCGGCATGCTGGGACGGCGGCGGAGGGAGCTGTGGCGGCGGGGCGGATCCGGACGGGGCGGCGCCGGTCGGGGGCGGCCGGGGCGGAGCGACCCGGCGGGCGCGGCGGCGTGGGGCCACGCCGGAGGTGG
>NC_041387.1:83968514-83975307 GCF_002162155.2 Triticum dicoccoides | reverse complement strand
CCGGTCTCGGGCCCCATGGGCCGGCGGCGGGCGCGGAGGAGAGAGAGGAAGGGCGCGGGTGAGGTGGCGGCGCGCGATTGAGTGCGGGCGGCGGCGCTGCTGACGTGTCGGCATGCCATTGGCCGGCGCGACGTGGAAGGGAGTGGCAGACATGTCCGGCGCAGCGCGGAGATGCGTCTGGCGGCGGAGAGGGGAAATTGCTAGGGTTTAGACCGTGATTTTGAAGGGGGAGGCACATATTTATAGATAGAGGGGGCTAGGAGAGGCCAAATGAGGTGCGGTTTTCGCCCACATGATCGTGATCAAACGGCCGAGAGCATGGAGGGGAGTTTGCTGGGTTTTGGGCCAGTTTGGAGAGGTGTTGGGCTGCAAAGAGAAGGAGGCTTTTACGGTTACCCGGTTAATAGTTGGAGTATCAAACGACCTCCAAATGGCACGAAACTTGACAGACGGTCTACCGATGCTATACCAGGGCCGCTTGGCAAACCTCGGTCCATTCCGAGAAATTTTAACACCCGCACACGAAAAGAGGCAAAAGGGGAACGCCAGATGACATAGGAGTGCCGGATTGAAAAATGGACAACGGGGAAAATGCTCGGATGCATGAAACGAACACGTATGCAAAATGAAATGCACATGATGAAATGATAAAATGCAACACGTAAGCAAATGGCATGGCAACAACGGCAAATAACTGGCATACACCTGGCGCATCGAATCCGGGGTGTTACAACACTCCTCCACTAACAAGAGATCTCGTCCCGAGATCTTAGGACCGAGACGGAAGGGGAAAAGGATGGGGGTGAAATAAAAACTCAAGAGAAGAAGCAAAGAATCGAGAGCACTCGAGAATAAGAGAGGAACGACAAGAATGACGAGAATTGAAAGCTCACAGAATCAGATAGACTATTAAACCACTCCGGTTAGAACGAGATAAGAAACGAATAAGACTAAAAGGATTTAGGCAGCACTCCGGCTGAAAAGTGGAAGAATTAGAACACGAGCTTGATAGGATGGAATGATACTTGACGAAGACATGACACAAAATCTCCGGAAAGAATTGAAAGAGTTGAATGAAAAGAACGGAGAAAATACGACACCTTGTGCCACGAATGAAATAGAAAGCAACCTTAGAAGAAAGGATTGAATGAAGTTGTTGAGAAATATCAACAACGAAAAGAATAAGCTTGTTGTGGACTTATAGATAACATCAAAAAATTATGAGGTGATCTCCGACCACGAGCGGAAAAAGATTTAATAGCTTAGAAGAACAAAGAAATGCAAAACTCCACTTGAAAAGAATACGGAGAATTAATTGCACTTCGAGACGCCAGAAGGAAAGATTCTTGAATTCCACCAACACGAATCTTGATGAACTCTTGAAGAATGAATTAAATCATGAAGAACCACCATGAAGAACTCCCGTGACGAAAAGATGATGAGATAGGATGAAGGAAGAAAAGAATAAGACTAAAGCTTTGCGATGATTCAGATGGATGTTCCGACGAGATGGCCGAGTAAATTTGAACTCCGGAAAAGAAAACATAAAACCCTTGGAAATAGAATTTATTCATTAAGAACAAACTATGAAGAAAATGGATTAATCACTTGGATGAAATAAGAATAAGATTTATTGTATGTTTATCCTTCATCAAATTAAATTGATGACAAGCAATGGATTTTTCATACTACTTATTCTTCTTGAAAAGGATTTAGAAGTGGCATATCGTGAACTTGAGAAGGTCTTAGTGAACCACCGGTATGATTGGAAAGAACAAATGGATTAAAAAGATAATAAAGGAAAAAGAATCTGAAAGAACCACCGTTAGAATTCGGAAATGACTGACGAAAGAGAATGAATCACCGGGAAGAATTAGAAGAACAAATATGCTAGAGGGGATTTAGATACATGAGAACAAAGAGGCCATGAACTGATTAGAGGTTATTTGAATGATGCACCGGTAAGATTTGGAGAAGGTAGCTACACGCTGAGAATGAAGAATTATGACATGATGGCCTTCGGAGGAAAGAAATGGAAACAACTCATGAAATGCTTCGGATGGTTAAGAGAAGAATCTCTGACAAATGGAATAATTCGAGAGGAAAACATGAAGCTAGAACCACGAATCTTCGGAAGAACGGGCAAGATTTAGAGGAAAAACTCTTCTTCGGTCTTCAAATGACGACGAGAAACGTCACCAAAATTACTGAGATACTCCGGTAGAATGAAAAACAGAGAGGTTGAGGAAACCATGAAAATGATTTGAAATCGATCTTGGAAAAGGCATGTGACTGATGGAATCCATTCTTACGTCACACTTTGAAAAGAATTTGAGAAGAACCGCGAAATAATCAGAAGAGTCAGGTAAGATCCGGGGAAAAGACTTGTGGGTTAGGGCCCAATGAAGAGAAAAAAAACACCGTTGGAAAGGCATGTTGAACAGATAGATGAGGCACCAGAACAATTGAAATATTTGAATGAGGTGACAACCACGAATTAATTGGAACACAGACAAATCTCCTGAGATGTCTTCCGAACTCCGGAATGATAAACTGGCGAGAGGCGAATGAGCAGGGAAAAAACTTTAGCTGAGGGAAAGAATATAATCAACCCGAAAAACTTGAAATGAGTGCACCGGAAAAAGAAAAGGATGAAGAATGACAAATGAGACGAGAATTCACCGGTTGAAATAATTGAGGGAAGCCTTAAGAGGCTCCGCATGAATGAAATTGATTCTTGAATAGAGGCTCAAACTCCGGGAATTAAAGGGGTGGGAGAGCGGGAAAAACAAAGGCAACTTGGAAGGGGGAACCAGCGAACATCTTGAAGAGAACACACTGGTTGAAATCATTGAGGAAAGAAAGCAAAGACTGAGGATTGATAGTCGATTACGAACTCCTGCTCCGAGGAGAAAAAGGGGAGGGCGGGTGGGAAAAAAGAAAACAACTGAGGATTGAACTTGGCAACGATGAAGAGGCTCGAGTCAACTTGACGAGAAATGCAGCGGATGAAAAGTACTGAGGAACAACGATCAAAAAAACCAACTGCGTGATCCTAAAGAAAGTTTGAAAGGGAAGAGGAGTAATTCAAAACAACTACGTCAAGATTCCTCACCAGAGCGACGAAGGGGCTGAGGAGTAAAAAGAATTCCTACTCTCCGATATAACTAGACTTCAAAACAGTTTTCTTCTAGACTCGACAACGGCCAAACTACACGATCAATCAAGGGGGCTGCTAGTGTCGGTCGAGGCTCTAATACCAACTTGTCACGCCCAAGATGCGACCCTATCCTAAAGGAACTCGAAGGTCACACCAATGATAGAAGCGCATCTTGAAGACGCTTTTGCAAGGTGGATATCATTACATCAACATTACATAATAGAAAGGGATACATACATAAGGCATACAATGCCACACGAATACAACAACATCTTACATAAGAGCACCATCCGGCTACGGATGAAACACAAACAGAAACTCAAACGACATCCACCCTGCTAGCCCAGGCTGCCGACCTAGAACCTATCCCCTGATCAAAGAAGAAGCAGAAGACGAAACTCCAAAACAAGCAAGCATCGCTCTTGTGTCAAGATCATCGCAACCTGTACCTGCAACTGTTGTTGTAGTAATCTGTGAGCCACGAGGACTCAGCAATCCCATTAACATGGGTATCAAGACTAGCAAAGCCAAATGGGAAAGGAAGGGGTAAAGTGATGAGGTTGCAGCAGCGACTAAGCATAATATGGTGGCTAACATATGCAAATGAGAGCGAGAAGAGAAGCAAAGGAACGTTCGTCAACTAGTAATGATCAAGAGGTGATCCTGAACTCCTACTTACGTCAAACATAACCCAAAACCGTGTTCACTTCCCGGACTCCGCCGAAAAGAGACCATCACGGCTACACACGCGGTTGATGCGTTTTAATTCGAATCTGGTGTCAAGTTATCTACAACCGGACATTAACAAATTCCCATCTGCCACATAACCGCGGGCACGGCTTTCGAAAGATAATACCCTGCAGGGGTGTCCCAACTTAGCCCATGATAAGCTCTTGCATCAACGAAGGATATTCCTTCTCCCAGGAAGACCAGATCAGTCTCGGAATCCCGGTTTACAAGACATTTCGACAATGGTAAAACAAAACTAGCAAGACCGCCCGATGCGCCGACATCCCGATAGGAGCTGCACATATCTCGTTCTCAGGGCAACACCGGATGAGCAATCCGTACAACTCAAACCAGACCTCAAGTTTCCTTGAGGGGGTGCTGCAAACGGCTCTAGTTCGGACCAACACTTAGACAAGCATTGGCCCGGTGGGGTGGGGGCCTGAATAAAGATGACCCTCGAGAGAGCGACTACCAAGGGAAAAGTAGGTGGTGGTGAGGAAAATGGTAAAACCAAGGTTGGGCCTTGCTGGACGAGTTTTATTCAAAGCGAACTGTCAAGGGGTCCCATAAATCACCCGACCACGTCAGGAATGCAAAATCCGGGAATATAACACCAGTATGACGGAAACTAGGGCTGCAAGAGTGGAACAAAACACCAGGCATAAGGCCAAGCCTTCCACCCTTTACCAAGTATATAGATGCATTAATAATATAAGAGATATTGTGATATACGAACATAACCCTGTCCACCATGGAGCAATCTTCAACTTCACCTGCAACTAACAATGCTATAAGAGGGGCTGAGCAAAGCGGTAACATAGACAAACAACAGTTTGCTAGGAAGGGTGTCAAAGGTTAGGGGTTCATGGCAATTTGGGGAGGCTTGAAGAACAAGTGATAGGAAGCGCAGCATAGCGATAGAACGAAGCAACTAGCATAGCAATGATAGTAGTGAGATCCAGGGTAGCGGTCATCTTGCATGAAATCCCGCAAGGAAGAAGAACGAGTCCATGAAGAAGATGAAGCCACGAAGACGAACCAAGTGTAGACGAACGAATCCTCACGATTGCAATGATACGGCAACTATCGAGAAGAAGCACACAACATAGTAAACACACCACACATGAACAAGGCATGATGCTCAACCAAGCATGATGCATGACAAAGGCTACATGGAGCTACTCATGGCAAGAGATGATGCAAACAAGAGCAACACATCAAAGCAAGTTAAATGAGGCCGGAAACAACAAATAACAATTCCGGTAAGTCCTCATATGCAAATTTCGAGATTGGTCCAGATCTGAATAAACATTATGTTCAAGTTGTTAAACAGCAAGTTAAGATGCATCAAGATGATCTACACGAGATTCTAGTCAAGTTACATATAAAGTTCATTAGATTTGGAGCTACGGCCTAGAAGATATGAGCAAAACAAGTTAAACATGGTATTGGTGCAAAATGCACACAAACATCAAGAAAACACCTCAAAACAAGGATGCAATGTGATAATATGAAACTACATGCAAAATCAAGCAAGTTTCATATAGAGCACACTCAAAACGGAGCAACGGTTCAACGCATACACACTATACAAGATATGACAACAATCTGTCCAAAACAGCAACTAGGCATCTTGCAAGCATCAAAACAGTAAGCTACGGTATCTCAACTTAATAACAAAAGGCATGGTCATGAAGTAAAGGTAAAGCATGACAAAACATGAACACTGAGCTATCTCCAGAAATCACTAGAACATGCTCAAACACACATGGCAAGATTGCAAATAATAATAGTTTCAGACTTTGCAGAAATAACATCATGTTGCAATGTTTAGAGCTATCAAACAACATGTTACAGAAACTTATCATGGCAAACAAAGGCATGGCATGAATCTACTAATTGCATAGAACAAAAGTCCCTTACTGACCAAGAGCCAAAAGGGATCAGAAGATATGATGGAACCCATGTAAACATGGCAAGTTATATGACAGATTCATACATGGCAGGAACAACAATAAGTAGGCATGTTGGTGAGCTTGAACCACTCACCACAGAGAAATACATAGCATGGAAAGGTAACCAAAAGTAAGAAGACATGTTTATGAAGCTAAGCATGGCAAGAGCAAGTTCATAGGCTGCATGAATCACTAGCAACAATCATGGCAACATTGAGCTTAATGTTAACAGGCTGACAGCAACATTATTTAGCAAATTTGGAGCAAGATTACAACATGTTACAGTAGGCTATAAATGCAACCAGGGGCATGGATGGATATAGCATGACATGTATAACAAAACATCCTTAGTGAACATCTCCAGATTATGCATAGAATGACTAGTAGCAGCAGGTTTACATAGCATCATGATATAACAGAATATGTTAGGAAAACAGCAACAACAATTACCCTACTTAACAAGCTTGATGCACTCACTACAAGACTCACAAAAATACATGGATAGCACCCCTGTGAAGATGCCATGATGTAGCACAAAACACATGTAGAGCTCATACTCATAGGATGCACACATCAAATGCAACAAAAATGACAAATGAGCATGTTATAACAGTTTCAGCAGGTTTACAGCAACATGCACTCTTGCAACAATGATTTAGGCATCAAGATGGACTCAAATGAACATAATGCAATGGAATGAAATGAATTACTCGTCGAGGCGAACAATTTGACATATTACACGCACAAAACAGAGCCGTATGCATGGAGTTATGATGCGATGAATATGGCATGATGATGTAAAAATAACATGGACTTGGGAAAAAAACGGGGTCAACCTTCGATGTACACGGTTTTTGAGGTTCGTCGGAGCTCATCGTCGGAGACGAGGAGGAAGATGTCGGGGAGGCGCGGGGAGGCGGCCCCGGCCCGGATCTGACCGGATCCGGCC
>NC_041387.1:83851649-83968090 GCF_002162155.2 Triticum dicoccoides | reverse complement strand
GGGCCTGGTCGCGGCTCGGGCGGGCCGGCCTCGGGCCTCGCGGGCCGGCCTCAGGCCCCGCGGGCCGGCGGCGGGCGCGGAGGAGAGAGAGGAAGGGCACGGGTGAGGTGGCGGCCCGGTATTGGGTGCGGGCGGCGGCGCTGCTGCCGTGTCGGCATGCCATTGGCCAACGCGGCGTGGAAGGGAGCGGCGGACATGTCCGGCGCAGCGCGGAGATGCGTCCGGCGGTGGAGAGGGGAAATTGCTAGGGTTTAGACCGCGATTTTGAAGGGGGGAGGCACATATTTGAGCTAGGAGAGTCCAAATGAGGTGCGGTTTTCGCCCACACGATCGTGATCAAACGACCGTGAGTTTACTGGGTTTTGGGCCAGTTTGGAGAGGTGTTGGGCTGCAAAGCGAAGGAGACTTTTATGGTTACCCGGTTAACCGTTGGAGTATCAAACGACTTCCAAATGGCATGAAACTTGATAGGCGGTCTACCGGTGCTATACCAAGGCCGCTTGGCAAACCTCGGTCCATTCCGAGAAAGTTTAACACCCGCACACGAAAAGAGGCAAAAGGGGAACGCCGAATGACATAGGAGTGCCGGATTGAAAAACGGACAACGGGGAAAATGCTCGGATGCATGAGACGAACACGTATGCAAAATGAAATGCACATGATGACATGATAAAATGCAACACGCAAGCAAATGACATGGCAACGACGGCAAATAACTAGCATACACCTGGCGCATCGAATCTGGGGCGTTACACAACCTCACCCGAACCCTGCCCACCTTAAGGCCCACACATTGCTATCTATCTTGCACGCACAATCTATTCGTGAAAACCCTATTTAGCATCTAGCTTTCCATCACATACACACACATTTCTCTCCATAGGTTTGATTTATCTCAATATCTGACAGACAACTGTGCACACACACTCCCCCTTCCCCGAGCACATAGTTCATCCCCATCCAAGGTTATATGGCGACCACTCTCACTTGTGCTTCTCTGCACCCCAGCATGCACGCCACCTCAATCTTCAATGAGGGCATCGAGGAGATCAAAGACGACGAGACACTGCACAAGAGAATGCGGAGCCATTTGGAAGCAGGATGATGTGCTGACAGCTGATTGACTCCCCCCCTCTCTCTCCCGCACAAAATTACCAATCCCTCTCTCTCCTGCACAAACTTATCTATCCCTCAACCCACGAGATCCTTCTCCTCTCGTCCATGTTTTTCCAGCTCTCTCATCAAACCTGTTGTCTCTTCTCCTTCCACGTGTACAAAATCAGGATGCACACACAACTCACGTATATTACATGTCTCCATCTTTCTCACAGACCTAACTTCTTCCTCTATCTTTCTCTTTCTATCTCTCTCTCTCGTTAGGTTTGTCTCCTACTCTCTCGCCCACATACATACAATCTTTCTTGCCCTATCTGCTCCATCTTTGCAAGCTCTCTCTACATGTTTTGTTCACACATTGGGATGTGTTCAAAATGTTGCTTTTATAATGGATGATGTAGAGTTATGGTTAGTTTTGTTGCATCCTACAAATTAATATCTATGAAATGCATTTAGATTTTCATTTGACTGGGATTTTGTGAGTTTGAGCATATTTTGAAGTACTATAGACCTCGTATACATCTTGGAATTCAACAATGATTCTAACTATTGAATTGTATAGACGATTACATTCGAAGTCAGTAGCCTAATATATTTATTTCATGATTACAACAAATGATTAATTCAAAACAAACTAAGAAAACAAATGTGTACTCCCTCCGTTTTTATTTAAGTCCGCGTATTGGCATTGGTCAAAGTCAAGTTTTGTAAACTCCCACAAAGTTTATAACAAAAAACATTAACATATACAATAACAAATAAATACCATTAGATTCATTATTGAATGTACTTTCACATCATACATATTTGTTATGGTAAATGATTATATTTTTCTATAAACTTGGTCAAACTTTAGGAAGTTTGACTTCAGTCAAACCTAATATGCAGAGTTAATAAATACAGAGGGAGTACTAGTAGTTACTAGTACAACTAACTACTAGTACTACTCGCTAGATGCTTAGCCCAATCACCCAACACGCCGAGTTCGGTGTCACAAAATTTTGAGGTCGGACGGAAAATCTCCCGCGACCCTGATTCGAGCAGTGTGAAGTTACCATCATACCCTTCGGAACAAGCCGGCGGATGACGCTTGGTAGGTACTGTATTGGTAACTTCAGGTTCACCCTACCCAGCCAACCCCACCTCGACACCTAGAGTAGCACACCTGAATACTCTCCATTTTCTATCCCCGCCGCAAAATCGACTTCTCCATGGCACCGCAGCCTTCGTGATCCCGCCTTCTACATTGGCGCACTCGTTCATCGCAGCGCATCTGTCTCATCGATGACGTCGTATGCCACACTGGAGTCGGTCCACCGTCATCGTCGTACACAGAGCCTCTTGCCTGGCACCGTCTTCCACGGTCTCGGATCTACTTCCCGGAAGCCGACGCCAAGCGCAGAAGCACCACCGTCATGGACAATAAACTGACTCCCATTGCCGACCATGATGCACAGAGGCCACCACGACAATCCTAATCCTCCTCCATTGGTAATGTGTTATTGAATCTCTTAGCAGTACATGTGAAGTTCCAATTTTGTTCATACCTACCCTTCAAATTTCATGGTTGCTATTGTTCCCGTAAAATTAATTGGTTATAGCCTCCATTGTCCAACAGAATATCACCTTGTAATTGTGTGTCGCTCCTGTATCACGTTGTGCTTGGGTAGGTTCTTCATCTGGAACCAGTGGTTTGGCAAATGATGGAAAAAAATTAGAACTAGCAAGATGCCCATGCGTTGCACGGAACATCAAGATGCATTTGTATGAGTATTTTATCTTGTGGGAGAAAAGGATGAATGAGGGAAGGCCTTATTTGCAAATGTGGAGAGGGGTGTGGGTATCTTTTTGCAAAATTGCCATACTTTCCTTCCTATCCGTCGGATATAAATCAGATGGCCTATATTGCAGGATGGCAGACACACCATCATAACCAACTCTGTTTTTTATAATAGTAGACATAAATATAAATATAAAATAAATATAAGAGTAGAGAAGAGAGTACAGATAGCAAGGACGTCGAGAAAGGATCGCGCGCGCCCAGGAAAAAGCGGTTGGGCGCGCTCTAGTTTTGGCACGCGGTGTTCGGTGCACTTTATAAAATCCAACGCCCTCCTACCACTCTGTGCCTTGCCACTGCTCTGTGCCTCGCCACCGCTCTCTCCCCACTCTTTCTCGCCTCACCACCGCCGTGCCACCATGCAGCCTCATCACCGGAAAGTTGGCGATACCGCGGCGTCCGCGCGCGCTCCTCCGACGGCTTCTCCACCGAGATCCGGTTCCGTGGGATGCGCCTCGGCCTAGGCACTTTCGACACCGCCCACGAGGCCGCCCGTGCGGACGACATGTTGGCGTACCACCTCCGGTGGCCTCATAGAACATTAAACTTCCCCAACGTGCCGACGCAGGAGCAGGCACAGGAGCTTGGGCCTGTGCCATGGTTTATCATCGACGTGGATCATCGTGACAACCGGAGGCGGGAGCACCGTCTTGGCATCTCCTAGATGGACGAGGAAGCCATGGTGCTATGGCGCCAACGCTTCCCGTGGACATCATCAACGAGCACGATTTTTACGTGCAAAGAAGGGCGGAGAGGGAGAAGAGGAGGGCGGAGCGAGCCTCCTATCACGAGGACAAGCGTACGTGGAAATCTGCCACTAAATTCAACATGAGGCTAGGAGCAGTATTGCCCTGGGACTCTGACGATGATCGGTATCTTGACGCCTACATTGATACGTCGGAGGAGGACATTACCGAGGAGGAGTCGGATGACGAGGAGTAGTTGAACTATCTATTTTTTTATCGGTGTATGCTATATCTATGCTGAGAACTATCTATGTCTCTCCTCTCTACTCTCTATCTCTACTTCTCTATCTCAGCACTCGAAGCCCGCAAAAACTTGCTATTCCGGTGTTGTAAATGCTTTTTTAATGCGTTGCGCATTGCACTTCTGTTGGAGATGCTCTAACATGGCAAACGAGTGATTTAATGTTGCCCACAAGATGCGTGAGTATTAGTAGTATATTTTTCTTGCCATGTTGAGATTTTAAAACCACGAGTGCGAACATGCAGAGGAGCAATGAAGACAAAACACGGGATATTGGGGACATCTTCAAGGAGCGTGGCATGTTAAAGAGGAGTTGCACCGAACCTATAAAACGAGCTTTGGTAAGTAACACCCTTTCAATTACTTTTGTTTTGCCTCATGTTCTTTGATGTGTATATGTTGTAGTTTTTGTTTCTCTTAGCCTCATGTTCTTCGATGTGATAAGAAGAGTCTTAATCGTCCTAATGCTCTTGTTTTTAGCTTGATGTAGGAAGTGGGTGTTCTCACCTTGGACTCTGTTTTTATATTTTTCCTTTTGAATTCACTTCTTCGAGTCCTATTTATATCGCTTCTACTAAATGGATCTGGGTTGCTCCGAGTATTGATCTAAAAAATAAGTAACTTCATCCAGGATGAAGTTCTTGCGAGGAGGGAAGTATGGTCAACCTCGAGATCATATTTCCAAAATGAGGCTGGATTACACACATGGTGCATGTTCCCTAATGATGCTGGATTAGACACAAGGTGCAAATTCCCAGGTGATGCTGGATTACACACAAGCCAGGTGGACTCATTAACTGATCGTGTCCTCGTGGCTCTAGTAAAGGCTGAAAGAAAGCGTGCATCGGCCCTTGAGAATGTTGTTGAGTTCCTGAAGAAGCGAAAAGAGCAATCAGATGCTCTCTTCACCTAACCAAAGAAGAGATGGAAGAAGCCAGAAAGAAGCTAGCAGAGGCAGAGTAGGCTAGGCGTCTCCTGCTATCTAAAAGTATTGTGAATACAAATTTTCCTTAATAATACCTAGGTCAAATGTTTATCCAGTCAGCACGCCTGTTGCGATCTCCGTGCATCTACAGATGTGGCACAAAATAAAAAAAATCGGGTCATGTAATAACAGCAATTACTTTCCAAACAATAGCAGACGAAGTATTGGACATGGTATAGTTCACACGCAAGCCCAACATTCCAAGTTCAACTTCCACATCAAACTCATGTTCACAGATATTTGCACATTCATAGATAATGCCCACAACCATGATTCACTTCAAAGACAAAAAATGTGAGGAGAGTTATAAATAAAGAAAAACCTCTAGTTCCTACTACCAGTGCGAGCACAACAAGTCAAGACCATGCGTAATGAATTATATTTTGGTCATTTTTTGACTAATCGCGAATAATTTCTGGAAGCAGGTATAATTTCTAATGCTGGCCGCGGCTGGGGTCAATGATGTTTTGAGCCAAAACCGGGCAACACACTGGGTGTCTATGCTGGCGACGCGGTGGTTGTAGAATTCGTGGGTTCAGAGTGTTGGCGGCTCCCGTGGTCTACTATTCCTCGGTGTTGGCGGTGGGTGCAATCATGTTGGCCACCTCCGCCAGCATGCCGCAGTTCCGCCAACGTTTGCGTCGGATGGTGCAGCCAACCACGATGCACTGGACGCTGTTGTCCCCTGTGTGCCAGCGTGTAGCAACTGGCCACTCCTCTACGAGTAGGCTTGGAGCATCGAGTTGATGCACCAGGGACAGGATGTGGGGACCAACGGTGTGGTGCGGTTCTTGCCAGGCATCTGGCCTCGTTTAAATAGCGAGCGAACGAGAGGTGCCAGTCGATGTTGTGTTCTAAAATGCCGGCGGGCTCGCGGAAGGACGTGTTACTTGCACACGCGCGGATTGAATGGAGGCAGGTGTGGCAGTCTGAAGCTGGTTGCATGCAGCGAGGAGGCGTGTTCAGCCTGGCCTACAGCAAGAGGGGCCCTCTTGGCCGGTGCGCTGGTTCAATGCCTGCGCTATGGGAGACAGCGTCCATGTCAGAGCAATCACTCCCTCCAATACTTTTTTGTTTGGGTAACAAAATCTCATTTCCACTCACATTTTACAAGTAAAATTCATGCACAAACTTTGACCCAAAATAAGATGGGGACTAGTAAACTAGGACAGACGTAGTAGTTGAATTCCATTTTCTCTCCATACTAATCGTTCTAAAAACTACTCCTACTTAGTACTTATAACGCGCCATTGAAAATCAAAACTCTTACCCTGCTAAAAAAGGATATTTTAAACATGGCTACTCGATCAGTGGCGACTGGCGAGCCACCGCCTCCAGGTCGTTCACCTGTGTTCCCGACCATCAACTCCTACAAAACAAATTATCCCGCGAGCTGACTATTCTTACAAAGGTGTGCTCAACCATGTACCCGGTATCCGCGCATGCCACAATCGTGCACCTAGGGTTTTAGGGTTTACTGTATTTGTTTACGGTGCCTTTACGTAACTCTCATGTGTGCGAGACAGCGAGAGATCGACTGGGTGCGTTCGCCTCTTCTCTTCGTATGTGTACTCCACTATCGGGGAAATGACACCTATGGGTTCATGAGGATCCCTTCTACGGTTGGTGGGGACAGAGTTGTGCAAAGAGCAGATCTAGTGATCAGCACGGGGGGTTTTACCCAGGTTCGGGCCGAATGGAGCGTAAAACCCTAATCCTACTTGAGTGTATATTTTGTGTTCTTGACTTTTTAGACTAGCTGATATGCATGCCCAGTCCAAAAAGTCTGAATCCTCCTCCAGTACGCCTTGGGCCTCCTTTTATATGTCAAAGGAGGCCCGAGGCATACTGGAGGAGGATTCAGACTTTTTGGACTGAGCATGCATAGCAGCTAGTCTAAGAACTCAAGAACACAAAATATACACTCAAGCAGGATTAGGGTTTTACGCTCCATTGTGGCCCGACCCTGGGTAAACCCCCCCACCCACTCATGATGATCACTCACTACAAAAAAATACACATCCGTGACATTTTGGGCCGAACGAAAAAAAATTGTCATGCTTATGACACTTCTATGACGATAATTGTGACAAAACCCGGTATCATCATAGATGTGGTGGGCTCCTACTTCTATGACAAAAATCATGATAGAAAATGGGCTTTTCGTCCTGGGCGGGCCGGAGACGCAGCTGCATGACATTCTTTGGGCCGTCATTGACAGAAAAAACCATGGTAGAAGCAAGGGCGAGGAAAATATCGGGGTGTTCCCGGTTACGGTGGGTGGTCGGGGCCGAGTGATGCACGGAGGTTTGCACATTTCTCTCATACAGGCACGCGCGTGGGTGCGAGGCAATGTGCTCTAACTGAACCTGGGCAAGCCGTTGGGCTCTAACTGAAGCCGCTATTGCACTAGCTACGTTACTGAAGCCGAGCGATTGATCCCTTGCTGTTAACTGAACCCGAGTGATTCCTTGCTGCTAACTAAAGCCGATCGAACCCTGCTGCTTCCTTCCCTTGATGAACAGTGAGCATTGTTGTGGGGTTTGGATGAACAATTCCCGGTGGGGGTGGATGAACTATACCACGTGGTGTTGCCTCTGGATGAACAGGACCCCAATCGAGCCGGTTGGGGGTGGATGAACAGGACCCCGTGGAGGGCTGGATGAACAGGACACCCCATGGAGGGCTGGTTGAATAGTAGCCGGTGGAGGGCTGGATGAACAGTAGCCCGTGGAGGGGTGGTTGAACAGGACCCCGTGGAGAGGGCTGGTTGAACAGTAGCAGGTGGAGGAGCACGCGGTGGAGGCTGGATGAATAGGAGCCCGGGGATGGACAGTCGCAGGTGGAGGCTAGGAGAGGTCGTCGGTGGATGAACAGCAGCCCGTGGAGGCTAGAGGAGGTCGACGGTGGAGATGAACAGTATCCCATGGAGTCCTGTTTTGCGGTACGCCACACCCCTCCCAATGAACAGGACCCCGTTTCGATCGTAGCGCGCCAACACAAGTCTGTTTCCTCCGTTTTGCGGTACGCCACACCCCTCCCTATCAACAGGACCCCGTTTCGACAGTAGGAGGTCCCACAGAAGTCCGTTTCCTCAGTTTTGCGGCACGCCAGACCCCTGCCGATGAACAGGATCCTGTTTCGACCGTGGCCGGTCAAACACAAGGCCGTTTCCTCCGTTCCGCAGTACCCCAGGCCTCGTTTCCATCGGCTGGTCCAAGCCCTCCCGATGAACACGACGAGGCATTCCATTCTGACCCAGCCGGTTGGGTCCCAATGAACAGAACGACGACAGAGTTTCTCTTCGACCCAGCCATGTACACAAGCCCTAGCCGTACGTATGCGCGAGTAGGCGTTCCAGACCCCGCCTGTATGTACGTATGTGGCCATATTTACATTCTTGCACCCTGTCCACTGTACGTACGTGTACATGCTACGTGCGCGCCTCTACTATGACACGTGCGCGCCTCTACATCGACCAGTATGTACGTACACGTTCGCGACCAGAATGACAACACTACATACGCTTCGACCAGGTGGGTCCCGACTGTCAGGCACTTTCTTGCGTGTGAAGATGTACCTGGTGGGTTCCAGTAGTCAGGGGGCAAATCAGTTTTTTTCCTAAACGCACTTCCTTGCGTGCGAAGATGTAGTTGGTGGGCCTCAGCAGTCAGGGGGGAAACGTTTTTTTCGTGAAATACGGTGGCCCGTCTGGTGGGTCCCTACTGTCAGGTGGAGGAAGCATTATTTTGCACATAATAAGGAGGCACTTCCTTGTTGCTTCCGTGGACCCAGCTGTCAGCCTCTCCACATACAGTACTCTTCCGATGGAAGTCATTCCTTGACCATGTTGACCAAACGGCGCAGAGAGCACCTGGGTGATGGACGACGGAGAGGCCTAGGAAGGGGACGACGTGGAGCCAGGGAAGACACGAAAGTGGAAGCCCACATGGAGAGGAGTACGAGGGTTCACTGGTTCGGTTTCGGTGTGAGGTTGTCGTCCCGCAGAATAACAGGGGGTGTGGGTAAGTGGATGGCCTAGCCAGCGGTGGGAGTAGTACGGGCGGTGTCGGCGTTCTATGAACGGGGGTACCCAGACTTGCCTACCTGCGGCCTGCGGCGTGGCTCAAGGAGTGGCTCAGTACGGCCCATCTTCGTCTACACAAGCTCAAGACCCTCGCGAGGGGCCAAGCCTCGCGGGGCGGATGATAGGAAGCTTCCTCAGGCACAGCCTCCTCAGGCTGGCTCGTGAGGAGGCGGAGAGATCAAGGCGGGGCACCTCACGAGGTGCCCGTGACGAAAGCCATGACGACCGAAGCCAGGCGGGCGCCGGCCTGCGTAGAGTCCTTGTTTCCTCTTTGGTGCAAAGGGAGCAAGCGCAGGCAAGGGTATCAAGCAAAGGCAAACATTTCGGTGCAACAAGAACAAGACCAGCAGAACGGCAGGATGGAGGTAATTATGGAGCCCAAGCCGGCGTCATCGTCAGAGTCTTTGGTAGGCGAGGACCAACTTTAGTCAGCATAAGTGTACTAGATGTTCCCCTTCAAAATGGCTAATTGTTGGCGCCCTTCCCGCTCAATATTTGGGAAGAGGACCAAGGCCTCGCTCTATAAATAGGGCTAGCCACCATAGTATAGAGGCATCGGATCCTAATCTGGAAGAGACCGATCGAGCCTTAGCGAGAACCACCAACACAAGAACTCCTCCCCTCGCGAGGCAGTTCTTCCTTTGTATTGTTCATCACCAGCCCCTGAGGCAATCCACCACAACACAAACTAGAGTAGGGTATTACACCACAATGGTGGCCCAAACTAGTATAAACCTCGTGTCCCTTGTGTTGTTCTTCGTGTAGTTTAGATCCCTTGCGAGGCGACGAGACGTGAGTAGGTAAGAGGTGAGATCTCCGCACGTACCCCAGAGTTCGAACCTAAAGGGTCTGCCGGAACCCGAAATCCGACATTTGGCGCGCCAGGTAGGGGTGCGCCGGAACCCGCCTTCCGCCGCATTGTGTTTCGCCGTCCGTCGCATCCATGTCTGACGGTCGTCGAGCCCGCGCCGAGCGCCGGGCTGCCCTCACGACCCATGTTGCCCATACGGCCCCCGTCAGAGGGCCACCCCGTCGTTCCCCGTTGCCTACCATCCGCGCTGCCACCGGCCCGGCGGGGAACAAGCAGCAGGCGTCGTCCTTGCATCCTTCGGTGCGGCGGGAAGGCCGCACCGCCACCCCGTCGCTGACTCCTCCCGATTCATCGTCCCACGCCCGCCACGCTCCTACGGACGCGCACGCCACGCTGCTCCTAGCGCGAGAGCTCCTGCACTACCATCCCGTGGACGACCTTTACGACGAGTGGCTCGCCCTCATCACCGAGCTCGTCAGTGCCGCTGGGGGCTCCTCTGCGCCATCCCTCTCACTGCACCACGCCCCACCCTGCACGGGCAACGAAGCTCTGGGGGCGCCTCAGCCGCCTCCCCCTCAAGAAGGCGCCTTGGCCCCAAGGCGCATTTCCCCTGGATGGGACCCACTCCGTCTGGCGCCAGCACAGCAAGAGAAGAGCTGCCAAGAGATCCCTCGTCCCCAAGAAGCTGCCCGTGTGCTCCCCGCACCGGCCTGTCACGACCGCGCTCCCGCTCCAGCGCGCCAAGACCCTGCGCTGCTCCTGGCGGTAGCGCGGGAGACTTCCAAGATCAAGCTCTCCATCACCAAAGGCCTCCTGTGGCAACGGCAGGCTGTCGTGCCTTCACCGCCGAGCTGTGCAGCATGGCCTGGCCGGGCAAGTTCAAGCCAGATCTGGCCCCGCGCTACGACGGCACGGCTGACCCTGCGGAGTTCCTCCAGCTCTACAAGCTAGGATTCGAAGCCACCAACGGGGATGAGAAGGTCATGGCGAACTGGTTCCCCATGGCGCTCAAGGATGGTGCCCGCAGCTGGCTCATGAACCTGGCTCCCGGCACGATTTCCTCCTGGGACGAGATGCGCACTCGCTTCATCGCCAACTTCCAAGGCACCCGCGACCGGTCCCCGACCATGAGCGACCTGCGCCGCATCAAGCAGCAGCCAGGAGAGACCCTGCAAAAGTTCAACCAGTGCTTCAACAACGCTCGCCTCAAGATCCCCAGGGTGACTAAGGAGGCCATCATCTCGGCCTTCTCCGACGGCGTGCATGACATCAAGATGAAAGGGGAGCTAGCGATCGATGAAGACCTGTGCACATCCCTGGAGCTGTTCAACATGGTGACCAAGTGCGCCAGGGCTGAGGAAGGGCGCCTTTCCCTTCTCGAGCTTCCGGCTGCCGACCCAGAAGAGAAGAAGCCCAAGGTCAAGGACGTGAAGCGGAAGGGGGCTTCCGTGCTTGCAGCAGAGCCAGACACCAAGCGAGGCAGGGATCAGCCTGAGTCATCCAAGGGCAGCCGGTACTGCGTGTACCACGACCTCCACACCCACAACACCAACGAATGCCAAGAGCTCAGGGCTGTGCGGGATGTGCGTGCCGGTCGACGCCCCGAGCGCAACGACCGGGGCTATGGCCGAGGAGGAGGAAGAGGTGGAGGACGATGGGAAGACCGTGGCCCTCGCCAAGGGTGGCGTGACCAACCTCGCGAGGACCACTGGCAGGACAAGCCTCGTGAGGGAGGTTGGAGGGATCAGCCTCGCGAGAATTGCCCACAAGGCAATGCAGGCCTCCCTCCTCTACCACCACAGCCGAGGAGGAATAAACACCATCATCAGGACGAAGGGGATGGGGGCTTCCAGGAGTCACGTGCAATCACTTGTATCTTGGGCGGCGCTCAGGCCCCAGCCTCTCAGCGCATCTTCAAGCAGTTTGCTCGCGAGGTGAATGCAGTCCTCCCCAAGCTTGAGGCCCGCGCCCTCTCAGGTGGTCAGCGTGCGCCATCATGTTCAGCTCTGTGGATCAGCTCAAGTGCGCAGCCACAGCCGGAGTCCTCCCGATGCTTTGTTCCCCAATCATCAGCAATGTGCAAGTCACCAAGACCCTCATCGATGGCAGAGCAGGACTCAACGTCCTGTCCGTCGAGATGTTCAACAATCTCCAAGTGCCATACAATCAGATTCAGCCAACCAAGCCATTCTCAGGAGTCACTGATGGTTCCACTGTTTCGATAGGGCAAATCCGCCTTCCTTTCACCTTTGGGCAGCGCGACAACTACCCCACTGAGCTCATTGACTTCGACATTGCCCACATTCGCGGGCCATACAATGCCATCCTCGGGTACCCAGCCCTGGCCAAGTTCATGGCAGTGACTCATCACGGCTACAATGTTCTCAAGATGCCAGGAAGCGGTGGAGTCATCACCGTGCCTTGTGAGGAGAGAGATGAAGTGTGTTCTCTGGAGTGCGCTTTTCAAGCCGTGGCGATCGAAGACCCAGATCACGGGAACGGAAGACTTCCTGAGGCAGTCCCTAAGAAGAAGAAAACATATCCTGGTCTGAACCCTCGGGAGGCAGGCCCCTCAGGATCCGCTCCTATTCAAGGGGCGCCTCCTTCTGTCGCATAGGAAGGCGCGCCCGACGCCCTCCTCGGGCAAGGCTCGGGGGCTCTCTCCTGGAGGGCCATTGATTTTGCCAAGATCACGAGGGAGGCGCTCGGGCATGACTTGGAGGCGTGTTTCAAAGCACGTTTCCCTCAAGAAGGAGCAAGGCAAGGAGGGACAAACCCTCAGGAGTTCATCAGCGAGATCATTCAGGAGCTGCAGGAGTCAAGAGTCATGAGTGGCAGCCGCCGCTTACCCGCCGTAGCTCCCCACCCGGGCGAGGATGGTGGCCTGCGCATTTGCATCAATGTACCAGGACTCATCCGAACCGCCTCTCAGGAGCGCTTCTGGCCCTCACGCGTGGGACGCTGCGAAGGTCCACTCACAGCTATGTTCGCATGCCTTTCAGCCTGCCGGACGCGGCTGCCGCGCGTCAGCGCCTCATGAGGAGCATTCTGGAGGCTCAAGAGGTCAGGCATTCCGTAGTCCTGGAAGAGATGGAGATGGTCCTCAAGGAGTCGCCAGCGCCTCCGGAGCCTCCCGAGGCTCCTGGGCCTGGGGGCTCGTGAAGATTGGCTTCCGCAGCGCACGTCGTCTGCTACTTCAGCATCCCTTCATCTTTAACATCATCAGGTGACATCCTTTGAGTTTCATTTGCAGCTGGGAGCACCCCCAGGGCTGCATCATTCCCAGGCCGCGTGGGTCCGTCCCTGTGGCATGTATCCCTTTTGTTCATGTCCTTAGGTTGCTTTGTTGGGGGCGCCCCTCGGGGTGCATTATCCCCAAGCCGCTCGGGCCCTACCCAGCGGTGTTTGCCTTTTTTGCGTCTATCTACATGGATTTGCTCCTTCATGCTTAACGTGCTCGACTTAATCGCCCGCTCGATTGACACCAACTTATGGATCTGCTCCCTAACGGCACGACGCTTGCGCATGGGTCCGTCCCTGAAACTTCGATGAACCTGAGTGGCTGAGCTCTGGCCGCGGCAACCCCACAAGGCATCACCTCACCAGGCCCTTAGTGCCCTCGTCACCCCTCCAGAGCAACCAGTAGCTGGCTGGCAATTGGAACGGCAAACTCTCGTTTTCATTGTGATGAGCTCGCAGGATCTCTTTAAGGAGTAGCGTCGGGCGAGGCCTTCGCAGCGTCTCCTTCCCTCTTCTCCGTGCGAACCGCTTGCACGTTAATGGGGGGGCGCCTGAGCATCGCGACTCATGGGCTCTTACTGGCTCTCCAGCCCTTACCTCCTGGCCTTGTCCACGGCATCGTGACCTGGCATACCAGCGATGAATGAGCTCGCACGAGGGCCGGGACCCGAGGACGTAGAGCACGAAGGGGAGTGAAGTCAAGAGGGAAGAGGTTTGCGAAGACCTCACCAGGCAACTCCTCAGCTGCCGACGCGCGGGCCTGGCGCCGCGCCGAGGAGTGGCTTCACACTCTCGAGATAAGTCATCCTCCGGAGCTACTAGCTATCGCTGCACCGACCTCGCACCTAATGAAGCTCTGTGTTGGCAACATTGCGCTCCTTTCTCACCGAACGATGGCTGCTTGAGCGCTATAGGGGACCTCCTAAGCATCGCGACTCAGGGGCTCTTACTGGACCCCGGGCTGGTCACCTCCTGGCCTTGACCACGGCATCGTGACCTGGCATACTAGCGACGGCTGAAGCTCGCCTTGGGACCGGGACCTGTCGACGCAGAGCATGAAGTCCTCGCGAGGTTCCAAAGGAAGAACTAAGCTGAGACGGGATGAGCATCTCACACTACTTCACGATAAGGATCATATTAAGAAAAGAGACTACATGCACCTTACAAGCCTCCGCGGGGTGTGTTCTTGGCTCCTCGCAGGAACAAAAGACGCGAATCCTAAGCAGGCCTAACTACAGGGACCATGACGGCAGATGCCATCATCAACAGTGGGCCGCGCAAGGCCAGCGCCAACCTCATCCAGATCAGCCGCGTCAACCGCCGGACACGCCGGCCCTGCTCCAGGCACGACGCAAGCTCGGAGGCTCATAGCTGTCGTCGCTCGTTGCCGGAGTCAGGAGGAGCCCGAAAGAGTCGTCGGACCCTCCGGTGCGCCCGCTGCCATCAGGGGAGCTGCTGGAGGAGCGGGCGGCAGGCCTGGTCCTCGCCGCTCCAGAACTTCGGCCGCTGCCTCTGGGGCAGCACTCCAGCCGGTGTCCATATTCGTCGAATACCTTGAAGAGCATCAGGGAGGCACCATCGTAATCTAGATGGATCACGAGGGCCCCCTCCGATCGGCAGACCCGGGCGATCTCGCCCCAGCCTCGGGTCATGAAGACCTTACCCGGAGCGACGACCTCGACATTCGCTTCGGTTGCAGGGGTACTACAGTCGGCGTGCTGCAGCCAGAGCTTGAAAGGCCCCCTTGGCGGAATCTCAAAGGGGAAGGTGCGAGGAAGGCGAATCCAAGATCGAGGGGGCATGGCGGCGTGAAGCACGAGCTCGCGAGAGGATCCCTCGGCATGAACTCCGGGAGGAACGACGCGCACCGCCATAATCCGCTGGTGGCAACGGCGCCTCTGGCAGTGTCGCTCGGTGCCTACGTCTTCAGGACCCCCGATCCGTGCGTACAAGGGCAATGGGAATCCAGGCGGCGGCCGCTCAAACCATGGCCTCGACACCTCCTGCCAAGCACCCCCTTCTCCGCGGTAGGAGACGAGCCGCTTCTTCGGTGGAAGCGGGACAGGACCCTCTCGTGGGGCCTTCCCTTTCTCTTCGGCAGAAAATCGGTGGATTGGTGCCATTGGCGTAAGGTGGAGCAAGGGCGAGGAAGAAGAAGAAGGAGAATAGCAGGAAAAGATGGACTGGGAGGGCTCGCGTCGTTCCGTACATATAGCCGGGGGAGGCCAACCGTCGGCCTCCATGATCACAGGTAATCATGACCCGTTTTGCATGCAGGGACTAGTCAATTCGTGCAGTTGCCGAGGCATCATGGGGAAGCAGGGATGCCCACGTCCAATCAACTGCCACGCGGCGCCCTAGGCCACGTGGCGCTTTGCACTTGCCCCTTCGCTTCTCTGCTATGACAAGTCCGAGCGCGCCTTGGGCCCGAGGGCTACTGTCGGTGTTCTGGGAACGGGGGTACCTAGACTTGCCTGCCTGCGGCCTGCGGCGTGGCTCAAGGAGTAGCCCAGTACGGCCCATCTTCATCTACACAAGCTCAAGACCCTCACGAGGGGCCAAGCCTCGCGGGGCGGACGACAGGAAGCTTCCTCAGGCACAGCCTCGTCAGGCTGGCTCGCAAGGAGGTGGAGAGATCAAGGCGGGGCACCTCACGAGGTGCCCGTGACGCAAGCCATGACGACCGAAGCCAGGCTGGCGCCAGGCGGGCGCCGGCCTGCGCAGAGTCCTTGTTTCCTCTTTGGTGCAAAGGGGGCAAGCGCAGGCAAGGGTATCAAGCTAAGGTAACCATTTCGGTGCAACAAGACCAAGACCAGCAGAACGACAGCATGGAGGTCATCGTGGAGCCCAAGCCAGCGTCATCGTCAGAGTCTTTGGCAGGCGAGGACCAACTTTAGTCAGGATACGTGTACTAGATGTTCCCCTTCAAAATGGCCAATTGTTGGTGCCCTTCCCGCTCAATATTTGGGAATAGGACCAAGGCCTCGCTCTATAAATAGGGCTAGCCACCGTAGTATAGAGGCATCGGATCCTAATCTGGAAGAGACCGATCGAGCCTTAGCCAGAACCACCAACACAAGAACTCCTCCCCTCGCGAGGCAGTTCTTCCTTTGTATTGTTCATCACCAGCCCCTGAGGCAATCCACCACACCGCAAACTAGAGTAGGGTATTACACCACAATGGTGGCCCGAACTAGTATAAACCTCGTGTCCCTTGTGTTGTTCTTCATGTAGTTTAGATCCCTTGCGAGGCGACGAGACGTGAGTAGGTAGGAGGTGAGATCTCCACGCGCACCCCAGAGTTCGAACCTAAAGGGTCTGCCGGAACCCAAAATCCGACAGGCGGTGAGGCCTCCGCGGCATCACAGCTGGCCAAAGGAGGCAGGAGCACTGGACACGACCGGCGCTGCTTTGGGCGACTGGAGCAAGAAGACCAGAGGTTGAAGAAGCACTACGGCCGTTGGATGGATATCGTACGGTCACCAGAGCTAGAATCGTTCATATTGACTAAGTTGACAAAGCCCTCCGTCCCCCTTAGTTGGCCCACAAGTCAGCCTCCCACTATGGTGGGTCCCAGCTAGCAGGGGGTATTCATTTTTTGTGCGTAATCAGGAGGCACTTCCTTGCGTGCGAAGATATAGCTGGTGGATCCGACCTGTCAGCGAAATATAGAGGCCCTTCATGTGGAGGAATCATTATTTTGTGTGTAATAAGGAGGCATTTCCTTACGTGCGGTCATGGACCTAGCTGTCAGCCTCTCCATGTACAGTCCACTTCTGATGGATGTTGTTCATTAACCACGTTGACCACACCGCGCCGAGAGCACCAGGGCGGTGGACGACGGCGAGGCCTAGGAAGGGAACGACACGGAACCAGGGAAGACTCGACAGTTGTTTCCCACGCGGAGGGGGTATGGGGGTTTACTGGTTCGTCTACCGTCGCTGGAGAATAATAGCAGGTGTGGATGAGTAGAGGGATGGCTAGGCCAGCGATAGGAGTACAATGGGGCGGTGAGGCCGCGCGGCAGCATAGTCGACCGCGTGAGGAGGGAGCAGGCAGTCTCATCGGTGCTTGTTTGAGCGGCTGGAGCAGGAAGAGCAGAGATTGAAGAAGCACGACAGCCGTTGGATGGACATCCAACAGTCACTGCTCTCGTGTGTTGACTAAGTTGACACGGCATTGCGTGTGCGTCAACCTTTTTTAGGAAAGCATATGCGTCAACCTGTAGTAGGCGCACAAGTCAGCCTCAAATCTGTCGAAAACAACATACAACCCATCTACCATTATTTCTAATACATCCCATTTGCTAATTCTTAAGATTTGTTTTGGATCCCATCTTCTTTTTGTTAGCATTACACCCCATATTGTGGCCACAGTTAAAACTTATACAAAATTTTGCATATTTCGGTGCGGTCAACTATTTTTAATCCCGAAATATTGAGCCACATTCAAACAATTTTGAAAAAATAATTTATATAAATATAAAATCCAAATAATTGTCCACGCATAAAAATCAATGGAATTTAAATCTTGTGATGAAAAAAAATTGAAACTAATTCCCGGTTTGATGTGTTTTAAAAATGTACAACCCATTTCTAGGCAAACTGAATGAAACTCTCCTTGTCTTGAAAGATTTGGAGCCCAGCAGGGCTGATAATGCAAGTAGGCCTCGTTTGGGTATTTCTTTTAAAAAAATAGAACTGGGCTAGCCATTTTCATTAAGAAAAAAACACAACTGGGCTCATGATGTGGTAAACATAAATAAAACCCTGGCTAGACGGGCCACAGCCCCCACACAGCCCCGTTGTTACCCTGACCCGTCGCTAAAACTAGTATAAATAACAACTGCTTATTCCTCAAAGAAAAACAACTGTGTGGCCTGCTGGGTCCCTGCTGTCAGCTGCTCGTAGTGTAATTCTCTCATTTATTGACTACATTGACAATGGTGTGAGCCCCAGATGTCCAACCATTAGGATGAACCATTTTTGGGGGCTTGTAATAACGAGCACTTGCTTGCGTACTGCCATGACGTTGGTGGGTCCCTACTGTCATCCTCTCCATGTACAAACATCTCCTTGTTCCTCTCGGTTGTTGACGACATTGACAACGCAAGAGGGCATGCACCATGCACGGTGAGCGAACCAAGGCGGAGGACGACGGCGATGCCTCGGACGGAACGAAAAGGAGCCGTGGAAGATGCACCAGTCCAGTCACAGGCGGAGGGGAGTAAGAGGGTTGACTGGTTCGAGTGCGGGTGTGTGTTGGGGCTGACATCGCAGAGAATAACACGATGCGTGGGGGAATAGTGGGAGGGACTGTCCAACGTTGGAGGGTATGGTAGGGCGGCGGAGGCGCAGTAAGCCATGGGAGGCGGAGCAGGCGGAGCCGAAGGGGTGGTTTGGTTTGGCGGCTGGAGGTAGAAGACAAGAGATAGAAGATACACGACAAATTTTGATGTCAATCCAACGGCTGGTAGGCAGAATCGTTTGTTGACTGGCTAGTAAGTCGACACCACCTTGGAGAGGCTATTTCCTCGTGGGTCCCAAATGTCAGAATCCAAATCTGTCATGGTCATGCAACCTTCCCTATGAAAATTTACATCCCATTTGATGTTCTAGTTCGAAATAAGTTTGTGGGTGCTGGTGAGGGCTAATCACTTGGCTTCTGTAATGCACAATTAGCTCAAGCAGCCGGCGAGAGTGATGTTATTTCCCTTGGTTGGGATGTTTTTAAAATATTTCACTCTAAATTAAACGAATGGCAAGCCATTTGCCTTGTTTCAAAGAAAATATGACAGTCACAGCCGAGTTGAAAAGGGCAAGAACATCTAACTCCAGCTTACAAACTATACAAAAGCATGAGGGTTAATTGTTCATCAGGTTTAGACAAAACCTAGGTTGAAAAGGGCAACAACATCTAGCTCCAGCACTGTTTTCGACAGTCATAGTTAAATGGATCAGTCTAGTCCATAGAATGAACATCCTGGGTCATAAAATTTACTGGATTATGACCACAATATGTTGTAAATTGAAGCCCGGCACGTTCACAAGCTCTTTTGCCCACCCGAAACTCCTTTTTTTGCTCTTTGACATACCCATCCGTCAAAACCATGCTGCTGATAAACTTAAGCCTAATGGACAATAGTAACCTCGCATTCAGCAGGAAGAATGTGACAAATCCAGTGTTTGCACGGTTGGCTACATACCGTTCTAGCGTTATTGTCTTCACTCCTATGTCATGAGAAGTGAGAAAATCCCGGTGCTTATGAATCCACCAATTGGTTATAACTTTCTTACCCCATCCTGTTGCCTAAATAGACATGAAGATTGAAAACAGTTAAGGTCTAAAAGAAGAGTGTCGAAAGAGCAACAGTTGAACAGTTAATTATAGTACACTATATGCGGTCCCATGTGTCATGATGTACCAAGGCGATGTGCATGTCCCTCTTGAGGCAGAACAATGGCAGAAGCAATACTACGTGGTTTTCTTGAAGGAGATGATGGCGAAGCGAAGTGTGAAATAATGGTTGCTTTGTCCGTCTGGGAAGGTGCGGCATTGTGATTTGACGTCTCATTGCTCATTACTACTACTGGGGCGGTACGACTGGGGTGCGTCCCCCCTGATGTTTTGCACTGTTATTTGGTGCATCACACGTCGACCCGGTTGCTATATGTCCCACATGTCGGCGAGAGAAAGTACAAAATTCATGAAAGCGAGCACCGACGGAGGAGTACAAGACACATCTTGGTTTTTGCTGCTTCGCGCGATCCATCAATACAAACCCGGACTGAAAAAAGGCGAGGGCGGGTCTTTTCCCGCACAGCGGGCATGGGAGTTTGGCATAGTCTGTTCGAGGCAAGGAGGAAGGAAGGGAAACAAGAAAATAAAGGTTGAGCGACTTAGTTTTGGGAAAATCTGATTTTACGGACTACATACCCACTATGGAGGTAGTACTACTTACTACTCCCTCCTTTCCGGTTTATAGGGCTCATCTAAAAAAATTGTTTTTCCGTTTTATAAGTCTCGATTCTACTAGTAGTAGTAGTACCATCACATGTTGGATTTCGAGGTGCATTAAATCACCCGATGCAAGCATAGTCAAGAGAAAACTCACCAATGCATGTAGAAGTTCATGGAAATTTAGTGGTCATGCATGCATTTGTTCTAAATAATGCCTCGGTAAACATAACTTCTTGAGAAAAACGAGCGTACTAATTACTTGTGCAAACTAGGAAATTAATTCCAACACTCACCATGTACCTTGGTTGGAGAGGTTGGAGAGATTTTGAAATTGAGCCATAAACTGAAAAGGAGGGAGTAGTAACTTTTGTCTCGATTACTATTTGTGGCCTTGTATAGATGCAAAATGTATTTTTTTATAGTTGCCTTCTCTAAGTAAATGGAGGGAGTAATAAAGGACATATATTCCAAACAATATGATAATCTCTGTAACCAAGGTAGGGAAGAGGAGTAAACGGAGGGAGTAGCAAAATTTTCTCCTCGTCCTGCGAGCCACCGAACCCGTGGGCGGGGGAGACGGCGTACTAAGCAAGCTTCTCCTTGTTCTGCGAATTGACGGGACACATCAAAAGTACTCCAGTGTATAGAGTCTTGCCTCTAAGGTACGCCCCACATTGTATGCCTCTTTTTTAAGATAACGCGTCAAGTTGCAATTTGTTTGTTCACCCGTGGTAGATGATCCTCCATCAAGTGGACAACCAGTACACGTGTCAAATTACCACATGGGTCGCCTTTTCGTAAAGAAATGAGCTCCACCGTGTACCCGCACGGGTGTGGTTGGGAGAGAGACGGGAGTACGTGCGGCGTGCGTGCACCTCTTCTCTTCATGCACGTCCCCCACCTACGTGGGTGTGTGTGAGAGAGATACAAACCTAGACATAATGCGCCATCCATCCCCATGCATCTGCCCAGTCTGAACACCAGTCACCACCACGCCCACTCCTCCTCACCTTATTTGTCATCTTTCTCCCTCCATTTTTATATACAAGGCCTCTATCGAAATTAAAATTTGCAGATATACAAGGCCACTAACACTAATCGATGCAATATTAATGGTGTTTGCCTCGTAGTACTAGCAAAGGAGGACATTAATTATCCCGTGCATGCATGCGGGAGTGTGAGCATTGGCTTGATGTGCATGAAAGAGAAGAATACACATTAATTTACACGGCAAACAAGGAAACAAGGTGGCTTGCAACATTGACTTAGAAGACATTAATTTTTGCCTTGGTACCTGTATTATGGGTTTGTGGCCTTGTATACAAAAATGGAGGGAGTACCATTTTTACGATAAAATTCTCGAGATATCATTAGTTTTTACACATGGGATTACTCCTGCATGGGTCAATCACAACAGGTGTTTTGTAGAAAAATGCATCTTGATGTTCCGTGCAATGCACGAGCATCTTGCTAGTCCATGAAAACAACACATGGCAACATTTCACGGCAAACGAGGGATTTGAATCTGTTGTGAGGGGCTGTTTGGATCTTGCCCGAGGTAGCCAAAATATTGGAGACCCTTTTGTCCACTGGTGCCTCTGCCATCGATGAGCCAGGAATGGCTAGGGTGCTCATGCATCCTCCAGCGCAAATGTTGGAGACGAGCTCGCACGGGCTGTGCTTTTTTTATCCGACCACACCGCCTGAGCCGACCGCAGACCAACCGGCGACCCACAAATTACGCCATCCAACTGTAGCCGCACACAATATAACAACAACTCAACCAACCGGACGAAATTCATGCAAATGCGGCGATATTTTATATAAACAATGACGGAAATCATATAAAATACCAAATTTTCATACAAACTTGATGGATTTCATTACATTCAAATGAACTATGCGGTGCTAGTTCTGGACAGCATAGGTATATAATACCTAGCCTAAATGGCCGCCCGCTGATCCATTTGTGTTCCTCATGTCCGGCAACACGATCACCGGACTACCGGGAGCCCCGGAGGTATATGCTTCAGCGCAAAGGATGGCTCACTTCCCCACTGCCAAACTGATATTGTTCGCTCATGCCCAAGATGATAGTGGAAGGGCGCTTCTTCGCTTGCATGGAGCCCACGCGTGGTCGACGAAGGTCCTCACGACAAAAGGATCCGGCAAGACACTTGTTGTGTACGCCATCGTCACCTCCGTGGTGGCCTTCATGGGACCCAAGCGGCGGCGGCCTCCCATGTTCTACTCCTCCACGATGGTGGAGGCGGACGTGGAGGTGCTGGCCACCAACTTGTCGCTCTCCACGCACCCGGCTTTTGTCGCTGCTTGCATGGCATGGCCGCCGACATGGGAGTCTCGGCCAAAGAAACGGGAGACGCGGTTGGAGACACGGGAGGCGCGGTATGACGCGGCGGCGTGGACGGTAGTGACGACGCCCGTGCGCCGCTCCTCGTCGAGCTGGCCTGGAGCAGCGAGTTGCTGAACCACGCGCCGGCCTGGGGCGGCAACCACTACAAGAAATATGTAACTTGTGACCCTCGCTATTGGTCGCTGAAAGGTCATAGTTTTTCATTTGCGACCTTATTGTGACCAAAAATAGAAGGTCAAAAGCTGGCGGTCGTAAACTGAAATTAGTGACCTTATTTGTGATATGTAAAAGGCCGTTGGTTCCACGACCAAATTTTTGGTCACTAGCAACCTCCCCAGGCCACGTAGGCATCCAGCATGGCAAGCTGATGTGGCACAAGAATCAACCTGATCCAATTGGGTGTCTATATGGGCCGAGCCCATTAATTCAGCCCATTTATATATTTTTCCTATGAATTTTTTTTCATCTTCATGGACCAAGCCTAACATTGCAGCCTTTTTATTTTTGGGTCGTGGGCTTTTTGTCTCAACAGATTCACTTTTCTTTTTTTATAAAATGGGTTCACTAGTAAAATGGGTCCTTGTTGTCAGGGTCACATTCTTCTTTTTCCAATTTAACGTAAATAAATACACAATATTTAAATTGGCACACAGAATACACACAAAATACTTCAAATATTATCAGCCAGAGTCAGTACAAAGCTGCTGCTGTACAAATAACACGTAATAAGGTATAACATACACTATGCAAGCTCTATAAGTGTAACAACAGTATGGCAGTCACAATTACATGCTCCACAAGATCAATAGGATGGTACTTTACAAGCTCTACAAGTTTTATGTTCTTCAGCATGGACCTCCTTCGACAGCGATTACAAACTAGGCACCTACTCTTCTTGCCACTGTGAGGAGGTGGATGCTCGCCATGGTGTGCTTGATGATGCACACGACCATGATCTTCTTGCCACTTTTGCATCTGTGCGCTTGATGATGGGGATACCAATGCATACAAGTAGAACAAAATTACCAGCATTAACCCACAACTTGAAGCACAAGTTAAGTATGTATCAAGTGACAACAAAAACAAGTTTATATGCTAGTACAAAATCACCATCATTAAAAAGTTTATATGGGAATGAAAAGAATCATCAGTACTGGATTAAACACAATGCTATCTTCATATTAGCAAACAGAATATCTCATTTTCATATTCTCAGTAAGCAAGTACAATCTGCTTCAACCCATGTTATAAAAAAGATGTTTATCCCTCCCAGGAGTACATTTGATGGTTTATTATGGGACAGAGGTAGTATTTATCAAGTAACAATGAAAACAAGTTGAGTAAAATAGTAAAAATGATGCATGGAACAGACTTTTTTTATATGGGTATATTTCAATTGCATAAAACAAGACAAGTCATTAATTAAATGTGAATATCAATTCAAAATGCTGCATTGCTGTAGCATATCCTCTAATGACATATTATTAGTAAGTAACTGGTCTTCCCAGGATTCAAGATGCATTATTTTTTCACCAAACTTTAAGAGATGTTGGTGCTCACCTTCCATCTTGGTGAGGTGCTTCTTCACCTTACTAGCGCACACTTTGCAGTGCAGGGACACCTTCAGCACGACCACCTACATGATCAAGTAAACTGAAATTAAGTTAACAAAAGGAAGGCATGGCAATGGGCATGGCCAAAGTAACTTTTGTCGATATAGCAGCATGGTAGCAATGAATTAACATCATCAAGTTAACATAGCAGCATGGCCATGGCAGCATTTCGGTAGATTAATATCATGCATCAGAAATAGCAAGATTTGTGCATAAATCCTAGCTTAAATACAAATGAGCAGTTGCAATTCTAGCAGCAATGTGAGAACACAGTCCTCTCGGTTTGAACGAGCCAGAGAACTGAACCACAAAGATATGTATAACTAGATAGAGCAGACTCAAAAACCATGCATCTAGAATCCTACTCTTCTGTGAAAAGCAAAAGCAGAACTGTAATACAGTATGACAAGTTCTAGTTCCTCCTTCATATTTTAGTTTTGCATGAACCAAGGAAGAACAACTAATGACCAATGCATATGGAACTTGTGTAAAGTAACATCAATGAATTTAACACCAAGTACATCCTATCAAATGTTGGCAGTAGTGCATAAGAAACTATAGAAGAATAAATATGTGCCAAGTAATCATAGATAGTTCTATCTTTTTTATCTGCAGTAGAAAAATATAATAACCAGAAAACAGATGGTACCAATCAAGAGTATTGACTCGAACAATGAAATATCCTATTTGCGTATAATAAGCAGTTATATACTATTAGCAGGAATCTCCCTTGTAAAAACACATTAGCATAGTGATATAATATCTCTAAATGTACCGAGCATTCCTTTAGTCAACTACTAGCTCAGGCTGAAATTTAAGTGAAGCAGATTCACAAACCAAACAAAAAGTATGAAGTGATACCCTTTTCAGTTTATGTGAAGTAAACATAACACTTTAAGCTTCGCTGCCTACATGACTACATCACGAACTCGATGGCATGTGTAGTCACTATTGCGCCACAATGAATACCAATCTCACTGGCAGGCGGCTCCAAAGATGGTGTGGAGGTGTTCCATAAGCTGAGCGCAGAGGGGAGGGTGGCTGGTGGAAGAAGTGGAGTTCGTGTACCCTGCACAAGAGATAAGATGAGGAGTGAGACCGGGGAGAGCAGCAACAGTAGGGGACGGGGAGGGGAAAGGATAGAGGGAGATGCATACCTCGCCTAGGAGCTGCGGCATGTGCTCGTCAGGGGAGTAGGAGAGGTCGGACATGCTGCGCGAGGCCGAGGCAACCAACAACCCGCCATCTCACCCACGCTCGCTCTCCTCCACCTTCATCTTCATCTTCGACACCGAGGCAACTAGCAGCCTGTCATCTCAGCCCGTCTTCACCTTCGAGGGCATCACCTGACGCGGACACACATCAAACAGGGAGGGTCATACATATGCATAACGCCCCGTGAAATCTCAAGTGAATCAAACAAGAGCAGAGGAGATCTGGCGAATCACCAGCCCGGGGAGCAGAGGAGATCTCGGACAACACGATGCCGGCCTTCGGTAGCTTGTACACCTCATCAACGACCACCGCCTCCATGGCCAGCTCTGCGTCATGACCCCGCGTCGACGACCACCGCGTCTCGAAGATCCTAGCCGCGACCTCCTTGTTCTCCAGTGGCAAGTTGGATCTGGGAGTGGGGAGAGGATCTAAGGTGGGGAAGTAACGTGTGGTGGTGGTGGGTGGCAACAAGGGGAGGGGTGGGTGTTGGAGGTGGGTGGCGGCGGGGGAGGGGTGGGTGGCGACCAGGGGAGGAGAGGGATCTGGATCAGGGAGCGCTGGGCTTTGCTGCGCGAGAGAGGGTGTGCGGGGTAGAGAGAGGAGGGGACGAGTGGTGTGACCGGCGGAGGAGGAGGAGACGGTGGGGAGTCTAGCCTTCTTAATATCCAGCGGCGCAGGGAGGCGGGGGAGGGCGAGGAGGAGAGGTGCCTCTTGCCATTGCATGAAGCAGATCCCCAAGTGCATCGCGCGGCGGCGGCGGCAATGATGAACGATGGAGGGATGCGGTGGCCGCCGTGGGGGTTTTGTCGGCCGGGCCGCCGCCGTCAAGTGCTCGGAACGGGGGAGAGCGGCCTAGGGCTCTATATCGGGGAGACGATGTGGATGGCGGCGCGATGCGGGAGGGCGGGATGGCGGTGAGGGGAGGGAAGGGGTCGGGGTGGGTGGGTGGGTGGGAGACGAGGGCAGGGGATGGATAGATTTTTAATTTTTTTAGGGTATGGGGTTGGAAGGATGGATGTATGGCCGCCACGTCATCGATCTCGGTGAGAGCTAGTTCCACCAATGAGAATAAAGTAAAACAAATTGTGTTTACATTTTTGTTTTCTTCTACTTTTTTCACATTAATAGGTACTAAAGTACCTATTTAATTTTTCCAAAAATAATTTATAGATACTAAAGTATATATTTCATCAGATATACTCTGAAATGTTTGTAAGATTCAAAGCCTAACTACCGAAATTTCATTTATCATTTTTCGAGTGTTCAAAATGATTTTTTCTATGAAGGACCTAACATATATTTATTGTAAAATTGAACAAAATCAATTTTATAAGATACTAGGCAATATTTAGTGTACAATTGACCAAATGGTTGGGTGTCAAAGTATTTGATCCGAGTCTTGTGACAAAGAGAAATTTTTGCCGAATGAGTAGGAAGTGGGTCAAATTTAAACTGTAGCTGCCTTATAGTTTGCTCTTTAATTTTTCTAAAAATCATTTCTATGTACATAAGTATCTATTTAGTCAGAGAAACACCAAAAGTTTTTCAAGATCCAACCACTAGCTAGGAACGGTCATGCCCGCCGTTTTGACCGCATTTTGAAACGGGCATAAAAAATTAAAAAAAATGGAAAACCTTCGCATTGTGTCATTATTTGTGACAAAGTTACCATAAAAAATTGTAAACTTCTAATATGGTAATTATTTTAAAAAAGTGTTCTCCGAAAGAAGCTATCATGTATGAAGATTCATTGCTTTCAAGCCATTCGATCAATCTTATGGGCACATTCATCACATAGTTTGTTAAAATGATCTCATATTGTTCACAGGGGTGCATCTTGGAATGGCAAACAATGTTTCCTAACGGAGTTTTCATTTTCTTTGGACAAAAAAAAATCAATTTTCCATTATTTGAGTGCCCAAAATGAGGTTTTTTGTGAAGGACCTACCATATATATTGTTGCAAAATTGGACCAAATCAATTTACTAAAATACTAGGCCATGTTTAATGCACAATTGACCAAATGTTTGGGTGTCAAAAGTTTTGATCCACCTCTGGTGAAAAAGACAAATTCCCGCCGATTCAGCTGGAAGCAGGTCAAATTGGAACTACAAGTGCCTCATAGTTTGCTCTTTATTTTTTCCAAAAATCATTTCTAGGTACATAAGTATCTATTTAATCATAAAACACCGAAATATTTCCAAGATTCAATCACTAGCTAGAAACAGGCATAAAAAATTCAGAAAAATCAAAAAATTGGAAAACCTTCGCATTGTGTCATTATATGTGGCCAAGTTACATGGAAAAATAATAAACTTGTACTACGATAATTATTTTTAAAAAGTGTTCTCAGAAACTAGCTATCATGCGTGAAGATTCATGGCTTTCAAGCGAAATGATCAATCTTATGGCCACATTCATGGCATAGTTTGTTCAAATGATCTCATATTGTGCAAAAAGGTGCATCTTGGAATTCCAAACAATGTAGCCTAAGGGAGTTTTCATTTTCTTCGCACGGAAAATTCATTTTCCATTTTTTTAGTGCTCGAAATGAGGTTTTTTTGTGAAGGACCTACCATATATTTGTTTCAAAATTGGACCTAACCAATTTTATAAAATACTAGGACATATTCAATGCACAATTGACAAAATGGTTGGGTTTCAAAAGTTTTGATCCACCTGTGGTGAAAAAGACAAATTCCCGCCGATTCAATAGGAAGCGGGTAAAATTTGAACTGTAGCTACCTTATTGTTTGCTCTTTATTTTTTCCAAAAATCATTTCTAGTTACATAAGTATCTATTTAATCAGAGAAACACCAAAAAAATCCAAGATTCAACCACTAGCTAGGAACAGTCATGCCCGCCGTTTTGATAGCATTTTGAAATGGGCATAAAAAATTCAAAAAAAATTAAAAAATTGCAAAACCTTTGCATTGTGTCATTATATGTGACCAAGTTTCCAGGAAAAATAATAAACTTGTAATACGACAATTATTTAAAAAAATGTTCTCAGAAATGAGCTATCATGCATGAAGATTCATGGCTTTCAAGCCAAATGATCAATCTTATGGCCACATTCATGGCATAGTTGGTTCAAATAATCTCATATTGTGCACAAGGGTGCATCTTGGAATTCCAAACAATGCTGCACGAGGGAGTTTTCATTTTCTTTGCACGGTAAATTCATTTTCCATTTTTAGAGTGCCTGAAATGAGTTTTTTTTGTGAAGGACCTACCATATATTTGTTGCAAAATTGAACCAAATCATTTTTATAAAATACTAGGACATACTTAATGCACAATTAATGGTTGGGTGTCAAAAGTTTTGGTCCACCTCTGGTGAAAAAGACAAATTCCCGCCGATTCAATAGGAAGCGGGTCAAATTTGAACTGCAGCTGCCTCATAGTTTGCTATTTATTTTTTCCAAAAATCATTTCTAGTTACATAAGTACCTATTTAATCATAAATACATGGTTTGGTGCTGATACGTGACCTTGGCGTTGCCATGTGTTTTGGGCAGCCTAGACATGTCTAGTGGGTTGGGCACTCCCCAGGTAGGTGCTAGGAAGAAAATCACAACATAAGATTCTCACGAGGAGACCGATCGATGCTCAAACATGAATTAGCAGCCAAGTGTTTGATTAGAGGTACAAGAAATGCACATGTCTAATGGGCGTGAGTTTTGGCTGAGGATGATCAGTTACTAAGAAGGCCGTCTTCACAAATTTTCAGCTCAAAAGTAGGAGCCTAGGTGGTACTTGCTTTGCAAAGTACCACACTGGACATAAATACGAATGTTGAAGCTGGGCTCAAAATAATGAATGGATTGAGCTGGCATTTGGTGGAGGATGGTTATTTGGGCATAGGAAAGCACTGTAGAAAATGGATACCATTTGGACATGCCAAAGTGGTACTTCCTTCACAAAGTGTTTTTCTGAACAAAATAGGAAAATGAATATTTTTGAATTATTTATGAACTAGGCAAGGAAGGTTTTTTACATATTTGATGAAGATATGATCCAAAGAACTTATGAGATTTTTTTGGGAATTTTGGGAATGACAGAAATATAGGTTGCTTCACAACCTAGGGCAAAAACTGCCACATGGACATGACACATAGGCAAAACTGATGAGGTGGCGCCTAGTCATAGCAATAAGTACTAATGCATCCACGTTCAGAACCTCATGACCATTTATATTGGTCGTAATCAGGTAGAAATAAGGTCATGGACCACTGTTGTATGCTTTATGACCATTTGGTGTAAGGCAATTCAGGGTTTGAGCCCTTCCAAGTGAAATGGCCATGGATTTACAACCAATTCAGCTAGGGTCACTAAGAGAAGGTCACTAGTTGACATGTTTCTTGTAGTGAACTGGCTCTTTCGGGCGAGAGGAGGGAGGTGGAACAGCGAGCTGCATAGATCGTATCCGGTGGGCTCGGTAGGCCACCCAGCCGGCTTTGATGAGGGATAACTACTCTTCGTAAGCCATTGTAAGAGTGGACAAAATGGTGAAGGAGGAGATAGGGGAGCGGCAGAGGTGTGCGATTCTTGGCCGGCGTTTGGCCTCGTTTAAATATGAGATTAAATAGATGGCGGACGGTAAGAGACCGGTCGGTGTTGCGTTTAATGTCGGCCCGGTCATGAACGGACGTGTGTCCAGAGTGGGTTTCTCAGCTTCCACATGGGCGGGTTTCATGGAGGCGTTTGAATGTGGCAAGGAGGCGTGTTTAGCCGGGCGTGCAGGGAGTGGCGCCCTCGACCCTGACGTATGACACCGCGCCGTTCTTCCACTGATGTGTGGGCTCTTTGGGTACATGGCCTGCATGTCAGTGACCCAACGCAGGCAGTGCACAGCAGAGGAACATTTGGTGGGCCAGGGCGGTCAGAAGCGGGCATTTCGTAACCGGTCTTTGTTCATTGAGTGTGACGCCATCTATTTCATGTACTCCTAAATAAGCCTACTATATAATGTAAGAGAATTTTAAAATGTTCACATATATGTTGATAGCCTGTTCGATACGTTGTGATTCATAAAGACTGTTGCAAACATCAATGTTCTGCTTATCACAGATAAGGTTGATTAATACCCGTAACAATCCATGTCCTTAACAAAGGATGCATGCGTGTATAGGTCGAGTGTGTGTCTTGCTTCGTGTGCTGTGTGCATGCAGGCGTGCGAGTGTTGCGTGCGTGCATGTGTACATTTCAGTGTTGCATGCATGTGTGCGTACGTGCGTGTGTTTGTGAGTGCATGTGTACGTGTCAGTGTTGCATGCCTGCATGCATGCGTGTGTTCGTTATGTGTATGTGTCAGTGTTGCACGCCTGCATGCGTGCGTGTGTTCGTGCGAGTGTTGCGTGCGTGCATGTGTACGTGCGGTGTGAGGCTACATGTCAGTCGACTGACTTTTTCATCTCTGGTCAGTAGACTTTTTCAAGAGCCTGCAGTTTATCTTCAACCCCACCCCCTGAGCCGCTAGCCACCACTAGCCGAACCGTCGGCCCCCACCGCCCGCGGCCGGCCTGCGCCACCGTGCCGCCCCGCCCACCCTGAAACCATTCCCCACCGCCCCGGCCTTCCCTGTAGGCCCCCTGCGTCGAGCTTTTTCTACGGTGATCACCACGCCACCGCCCAATTACCGCGCCCCCACCACCGGCAACTGCCAACCCGAGGTCTCACGACTTCGAATCCCCACCGACCACTAATTTATTACCATTTCTGTCCTTCATATACGCGTTGACAGGTGGGTCCTATGGTAATGTGCACTGCTGAATGTGGACCATTTGACTGGTCAATTGATCGTGTCATCAAAAAATTACGGAGATGTATGGTGAGCCAGTGACCGTATGATCAACCTAAAATGTATTTTATTAACATAGTACAGACTCAAACTACCATTTCTTTCTTTCATATACGGGCTGATAGGTGGGCCCCATGGTTACGCGCAAATTACGGAGTTGTATGGTGAGCCAGTGACCGTATGATCACCCTAAAATGTATTTTATTAACACAGTACAGACTCGAACTACCATTTCTTTCTTTCATATACGCGCTGACAGGTGGGCCCCATGGTTACGCGCCCCGATGGTGCAACACTAGTTGCGCCACATGGAATGTTTGACTGGTCAATTGATTATGTCATCAACAAAATACAGAGTTGTACGGATGCGCTAGTGACCGTATAATCACGACATGTATTTTTTTAACATGGTACAGACACAAGGGCTCATATATACACCCAAGCACTCACCGCCATAAGCGCACACACGCAGGCCATACCCGTATGAGCACCTTCGAGAGAGTGAGCCAGCATATGATCTTGAGATTTTATGAAGTCACCATAGGTGCCTCGTACTCGAGTGGAACTTCTCCTCCCACTGATCGCAGATCGCCAAAAAATATTGAAATTAACCTAGGATAAATGCGAGCACCGGAACTTTAACCCTGATGGGCTCGAGAAACCACTGTCCTCCTAACCATCCAACCACAGGTTGGTTAGCACCACAAAATGTATATGGTGGCCGTGATGAGCTTATTCTGAAGTCCATTGAACATATCGTACTTTCGCATCAAATACAATGACCGTAAGTGTCGTCAACAAAATATAGAGGACGCGTCAAATACAAAGTCCGTCAGTGTCATCAACAAAATACGGAGACGTATCGTGAGCTAGATACTGTATGATCACCACGAGAATGTATACGGTGACCGTAATGAGCATATTCTGAAGTCAAGTGACCGTATAGTGCTTTCACTTGAAATACAGTGACCGTCACGCGTGAATGTGTCATGGGCATGCATACTTTTACAGGGCCGAGAGATAATTTGTGTGCGTATGTGAAAGTGGTGTAGAAAGAGGGGGTGTCCGGTGGAGACAAGGAGAGATATGCCCTTCATTTCTCTTTCCCGTGACTAATATTTTAGTGGAAAATATAAACATTCACAATGCAGAACAAATATTTTTGGATGCACCAAGTAACTTTCATGTATAACATTGTACTATTTGTATATACCTATTTTCTTAGTGGCCGATTGCGTGTGTGGTGTGGTGGGCACATCATTTCTAGTTGGGGTGGGCACATCATTTCTAGTTTTGGTGGGTCAACATGAGGACTCATGGGTTGGTTCCATCTTGCGCCACATAGGTTGGACCGAGACGCATTATATGAAGACCCATGTGGAGGACTCGGCGTACAACACGAAGCTACCAGAGTCGTGGAGGACTCTATCCCCACTGGTGATAATCCGACTATATATGATTTGTAACCCTAGGCCCCGAGTATGTTATAGAAGCCTGGTGGCTAGTTCATTGATAGTATACACACACGCACAATGCCTGGTACTCACGTGTACTCTGTACACACCCCTATCACTAATATACAGTACCAAGAGTAGGCTTTTCCCTCAACTGCAAGGGTCCGAACTAGGGTAAACTTGCCTCGTATTACCATCCAGCCTAACAGTCATGGATATCCTACCGAATGATCTAATGGAATCATATATGCCAACTACTAAGACAGAGGTGAGTCTGGGGGAGTCAGGGGTAATGTGTGCGAGAGAGGCCTAAAGATCATGTGTGTGTGGGAGACAGGAAGGCACATATATGTGCGTGTAGAGGGCTAGTAGATACCGTGCGTGTGCATATATGCATGTGAGAGAAATATTGTTTTCCAACTGAGATTAGTCAAAAGAGTGGTACATAGTAGTCAGAAAGAGAGAGAGAGAGAGAGAGAGATAGAGAGAGCATGTGCGTGAGACACCCCGACACCCCGGGAGAGATTGTGAGCATGTGTGAAAGAGAAATGTCGATGCATATAAAGTGTGTGCACTTATGCGTTAGATCGAGAGATACATATAGCGCGTTTGTGAGAACGGGCCGAGGCATAGTGCATCTACGTGTAAAAGGCGGTTCTACGCATTAAATTAAAATATAAATGGCATTATTATTTTTGGATGAAATCATGAATTCTGCAATTTGCGTATGAACAAAAATCGGTCTATCAGACACCCATACTCTATTGAATTTTAGCATGTGCATGTGTTTATTTCATATTATCGATCCATAGAGTGAGAGCAGTTTGAAATACAGGCAATGCATTGCTTTTGCAATTCATATATAAACATTAATTAGTGCAGTCCATGTTGTTAGTGTGAAGCACTTTATACATTTGTCACTTACATGGATACATTCCAAATTGCTAGCTATGAAATAGAATACATGTTGAATTCAACATAAAGGGGGTTTCGAAGATTCGAATTCATAGGAAGCGCATTCATCTATTTGAACCCGAGATAATGGCATTTGTAAATCAGATCTTAAAGGGGGCATCAATCTTTGTTGTGCGTTTGAACATGCTATATATTCATACGCATGTCTAACTATTTTTTTGCAACCAAGGAGATTATATCTGGAACCATGCATGAACTGAGGTAAGTTATATATTTTTTAATTTATACTCGTGTACAATGTATATTCAAATGTACCCCCTCCATTCCAAAATAATCGTAGCTTTAGGATTTTCAAGAGTAAAGATTTGTGAAGTTTGACAAATCCGGAAAGTTCAATTCAAGAGAACCAGAAACGTTAATGCTTCTGCTCCCAAATATTGAACGAAGCGCCAAATAAGCCTCTGGTCAGCCAAAACCACACGAGACTAATGTTTGGTGGTAGGAAATTACTGTCCTGACTCTGGCCCGTGTAGCCTATCGGCCCGATGTCCAAAGGTCCAAACCGGGGTAGGTTTGTAACTTCACCAAGACGCCAGTCTCAACAGCCTTTGAGAAGCATTCATACGCCATGGGGGCCTAAACACCCATGTGCTCGGCCGAAATCTATCCTGCCCACCATTTGGGACACCTGAGATTACTGTCCTACCCCCAACCCACAATATGTCCAAAATTTTAGATGGGGGCAAAGTTTGTAACTTTCCCCAAATTTCAAACAAGCGCGTCCCAAACCGAAACATTGTTCCCTCTTAGTTCCACCTCCCTCCATTTCCGCATTCATACTCCGTGGGAGATAAAACGCCCTCTCCACCTGCCACGAAACCCAAGCCTCCTCCGTCCTCCACCCCATAGAGCCCAATCGACCGCGCCCTCCTCCATCATGCCGGAGCCGGTACCCCGATGTCATCTTCCAACGCAACTACAACTGCAATGCTCTCAAGGACTTAGCACCTGAAGCCGAGGCAGAGCTGCTTCCACGACACCGACGCCGACGTGCGCCGTACCAGAACCACTTCGACCACGTCGTCCTGCACCTCACCGATGCCGCTCCACGGTTGCAACCGTCCACCGCAAAGGAGCTATTCCTGCTACGCTGTTGTTCGCTGCCTCGGATCTGGTTCCCCGCCGCCGACAGATGGCCACCACACCACACTTAACAACTTGGCCATGGGTTCGTCCAAGGCTCCACCGTCCTCCACAACTTCTCGTTTCTAGTGAACCACAAGAAGATCGTTGGAAAAACAGAAGGGGACACAACACTGCCAGCAGAAAGAGGTACTCCTCTCCCCTTATTCGTCCAAATCTTATGTCTCTGCTCACACTGTATTCATCCCACGAAAGAAACTAGTTGAGCGCTTCTTACTGCATCTTCTTCGTGATACTAAATGCACAAGGTTTCCTCCCATTTACTATTTCACCTTTGCTAGAGGTCAGTAGCCCGCCTAGATTTCAGTTCAGGGTCAGTTGAACCGTAATTAAAAGAAGCAGCACCCGCTTAGGCACGCGGACCACCTAGTCCACCTGTTCGCCAAGGATGCGGTGCATCGATGTCTATCATAGGGGTGTGGGATGCAGGAGCTACTTGCGCCCGATCTATAGGTCGGTGGGGCTTGAAGGGATGGCCGGGGGGCGGTGCCAAGCACGGCGATGCGGTGAGGTCGAGGGGAGGGCGGAGGTAGGGGACTGGGCCGGTGGTCACTGGCGTTTCGAGGAAGATCGTAAGACTGACTGGGTGGATGTAGATGAAGGCGATCTGCCCGTTCTTTGTACATCGGACGGTGTAGAAAAAATGGACTGACCTGTTTGTTTTCAGTCGACAGTTATTTTCATAGAATCCTATAGTAATTTCGTGTGCCATGCATTTTGTAGAGCTATCATATGTCTCCCGTCATTTATTTCTCACCGACCTGCTACCTGCTACCTTTACACTGTACTACTTGTGCACACACTTCACCCATACTCACACTATTATTATGCATGGGTATTTTAGACTCTGACGCGGTGTTGATGAATACAAAAAAGAAAAGACAGAAGTCGCTCTAGTGTAATTCAAAGACAAACACTAAGCGTTTCAGCGCTCTAAGGGGTGCAGTGTCAGCACATGGAGACAGTAAACATAGCTCCGCAGTTGATGCTCTCAATTTCCACACACAACCATCTCAGGTGCTTGCTTTAACTTCGCGCTGTCAAATGTGGTCGCATGTTGCATATAGTGTCTAGCTTGTATTGCTTCCAATTTGGTTAAATTGCATCTGCTTACTTTACACATTATACCTTTGATAATGTCATGCCTTCCTATTTTTGATACATACTACATATGTCTATTAACCATGTTCGTACATCAAACTAATGCTCTTTTGTATCCCTCATCAATCACTTATGATGAGACAGTCACCCTAGTGGGTTATTGTGAGACGCGCTACTCGTTTAAAGAGTGCGGTGTCATCCTCCCCACATGATTCTCAAGAAACATCAAGGCTAAGTGAAGATAGCCAACGTAGCTCTCTAGTTGATGACCGCAATTCCCCCACACCACCATCGCAGGTGCTTGCTCTTACTTGGCAGTGTGATATGTGGTTGCATGTTGCATATGGTGTCTACCTTGTAATGCTTCTAATTAGGGTAAATTGCTGCTTAGTTAACACATTATACCTGTGAATATGGCATGCCTTCCTGTTTTTGGTACATACTACGTCTTTCTATCAACCATGTTCTTACATCAAACTACTTTTCTTGTGTATCCCTCATCAATCACTTCTAACGATACACCTTCAAGTTGACAGTGTAATATTGGTTGCATCTTGCATATCATTTCAAACATGTATTGCCTCTAATTTGTTGAAGTGCCACTTATAATGAGACATATCTAACTTGGTAGAGTGCTTTTAGTTGGATCTTTCATATGGTGTCTAGATTGCATTGCTTCCAATTTGTTGAAATGCCTTCTGCTTGGCGTTTTTCATACATATTCCATCCTCCTACAATGTGGTTGCCATACATAAAAGTTGTGTTCGTCAGTATCATGCATCAGCGAATTTGGAAGTGTGAATTTCATTCCTTTTTCTTGTGTGTTTACTTGACAAGGCAAAATCTAAAAGGACAAAGGCACGGAATGATGGTGGTCCTCTGGAGCAACCGAAACAGATGATCTCTGCAGATTCTCCTGCTACTCCTACTGCAGTGCAAGTTCCAAATCTCATCTCCCTACTCCACAACCCCGGGTGCTTGCTCTAACATGGCAGTGTGATATCTCGTTGCATGTTGCATATGGTGCCTAGCTTGTATTGCTCCTAATTTGTTAAATTGCATCTCCTTAGCTTACACATTATACATGTGAATATGACACGCCTTCCTGTTTTTGGTACATACTACATCTGCCTATCACACCATGTTCTTAAAGCAAACTACTGTTCTTGTGTATCCTGCATCTATCGCTTATGATGAGACAGTCACGCCCGTGGGTTAGTATGAGACATTCTACTCTTATAAGAGTGTAGTTTCATCCTCTCCACATGATTCTCAAGAAACAACAAGCCTAAATGAAGATACTGAATGTAGCTCTGTACTTGAAGACCGCACTGCCCCTACAGCACCATCATAGGTGCTTGCTCTAACTTCGTAGTGTGATATGTGGTTGCATGTTGCATATGGTGTCTAGCTTCTAATGCTTCTAATTAGGGTAAATTGCATCTGCTTAGTTTACACATTATACCTGTGAATATGACATGCCTTCCTATTTTTGGTACACACTACATCTATGTGTTAGCCATGTTCTTACATGAAACTACCTCTCTTCTGTATCCTGCATCAATCACTTACGATGAGACACCTTTATTCATTGCATATTGCATATTATTTCTAGCCTATTGCCATGTATTGCTTCTAATTTGGTCAAATACATTTGCTAGGCCACCCTTTTAATTTGGCAGAGTGATATTGGTATCGTCTTTCATATGGTTTCTAGCTTGCATTTCTTCAAACAAGTTCAAACACCTTATATATCATACATGTCAATATGTCACACCATCCTGTTTTTCATACATATTCCATCCTCCTATCATGCGGCTGCCTTACATGAAAGTAGTGTCCGTCAGTATCATTCATCAATGAGTTGTGAAGAGCAAATTTTATTCCTTTTTCTTGTGGGTTTGACTTGAAGGAAAAATCAAGAAAGAGGAAGGAAAATAGTAAGGAAGGCAATGATGGTGGTCCTCTGCAGCATCGTAAAGGAGCATCTATGCGGATTCTCCTTGTACTGCTAGTGCATTACAAGTTCCAAGTCTCCGCTCCCCTACTCCACCATCCAAGGTGCTTGCTCTAACTTGGCAGTGTGATATCTGGTTGCATGTTGCATATGGTTTCTAGCTTGTATTGCTCCTAATTAGTGTAAACTGCATCTGCTTAGCTTACGAATGATACATGTGAATATGACACACTTTCCTATTTTTTGGTACATACTATATCTGTCTATCACACCATGTTCTTACATGAAACTATTCTTCTTGTGTATCCTGCATCAGTCACTTATGACGAGCACCTTTGAGTTGGCAGTGTGCTATTTGTTTGCGTCTTGATTATGATTTCTAGCATGTAATGCTTCTAGTTTGATGAACGCCACCTATGACGAGACAATTTTAACTTGGCAGAGTGATATTGATTGCACCTTCCATATGGTGTCTAGCTTGCAGTGCTTCTAATTTGTTGAAGTGCCTTCTGCTTAGTTACCACATCATAGGTGTGAATATGTCAAGCCGTCCAGTTTTTTGTACATATTCCATCCTCATATCATGACTTTGTCTTTCATTAGAGTAGTGTTCGTCAATACCATTCATGAATGAGTTCTGAAGAGCAAATTATATTCCTTTTTCTTGTCGGTTTGACCTCACAATGCAAAATCAATAAAGCGGAAGGAAATTGGTAAGGCATTGGATGATGGTGGTCCTTCCGAGCAACTGAAATGGAGGTTCTTTATAGACTCTACTCTTCCATCCTCCCAACAAGATTCGCAAGACAACACAAAGCTAGACAGTCAATGTAGCTATGTAGATGATGAGCACATATCCCCTACTCCACCATCATAGGTGCTTGCTCTAACTTGGCACTATTATATGTGGTTGCATGCTGCGTATGATGTCTAGCTTGTATTGCTTCTAACTTTGTTGAATTGCATATGCTTACTTTACACATAATGCATGTGAATATGACACATGTTCCTGTTTATAGAACATACTATATCTGATCCCACCATTTTCTTACATCAGACTATTGTTCTTGCATATCCCGCATTAGTCACTTATGATAAGGAACCTTTAAGTCGCCACTATGATATTGGTTGTGTCTTGCATATGATTTCTAGCATGTACTGCTTCTAATTTGTTGAAATGCCATACAATTTGAACTTGGCAGAGTGATATTGGTTGCATCTTTCATATGGTGTCTAGCTTGCAGTGCTTCTAATTTGTTGAAATGCCTTCTGCTTAGTTACCACATCATAGGCATGAATATGTCACGCCATCCTGTTTTTCGTACATATTCCATCCTCACATCATGTGTTTGCCTTTCATCTAAGTAGTGTTCATCAATATCATGCATGAATGAGTTCTGAAGAGCGAATTTTATTCCTTTTTTATTGGGTTGACTTCACAATGCAAAATAAATACAGCTGAAGGAAATTAGTCCGGCAGTGGATGATGGTGGTCCTTTGGAGCAACTCAAACATGGCGTCTCTACAGATTCTACTCCGCCATCCTCCCAACAAGATTCGTAAGACAACACAAGGCTGGACAGTCAACGTAGATGTGTAGATGATGAACACATCTTCCCTACTCCACCACCATAGTTGCTTGCTCTAACTTGGCACTATTATATGTGGTTGCATGTTGCGTATCATGTCTAGCTTGTATTGCTTCTAACTTTGTTGAATTGCATCTGCTTACTTTACACATAATGCCTGTGAATATGACATGTGTTCTTGTTTCTAGAACATACGTGTACATGATGAGCACATCTCCCCTGCTCCACCATCACAGGTGCTTGGTCTACCTTGGAACTCTTATATGTGGTTGCGTGTTCCATATGATGTCTAGTTTGTATTGCTTCTGATTATGTTGAATTGCATCTGTGTAGCTTACAACTTATATCTACAACGATCACTTGCCCATAAGACACATTTAACTTGGGATTGTGATGTAGGTTGCATCTTGCATTGTCTTCTAGCTTGTACTGCTTCTAATTTCTTGAAATGGCACTTACGACGAGACACTTTTTACCTGATAGAGTGATATTGGTTGCATGTTCATAGTGCTTAGCTTTAATTTCTTCTAATTTTGTTGAAATGCCTTCTACTTACTGATTTTTTCATACATATTCCATCCTCCTATCATATGTGTGAATATGCAACACTGTCTTCTCTTGTATATATTCCAGCCTCCTATCCTGCGCTTGCCTTACATCAAAGTAGTGTTCATTTGTATCATGCATCAACCAGTTATGCAGAGCTAATTTTATTCATCTTCTTATGGTTTTGACTTCATAAGGCAGTATCAGAAAATAGGAAGGAAAAGAGTAAGTTAGGAGATGTTGGTGGTCCTCCATGCCGACGCAACTATCTAGATTTGCCACTCCAACTGCTAATGAAGTTGAAGTCCCAAGTCTACATGATGAGTTCATCTCCCGTACTCCACCATTGCATGGGCTTGCTCTAAGTTGACAGTGTGATAATTGGTTTCATGTTGCATATGTTATCTAGCCTGTATTTCTTCTATGTTGATTAAATTGCACCTACTGAGTTTATACGTTATACATGTGCATATGACATGGCTTTCTGTGTCTAGAATACACTGCATCTATCTATCATACCATGTTCTTACATCAAACTACCACTGTTGTGTATCCCGCATCAGTCACTCATGATTGGACGCTTTTAACATGGCAGTTTGATAGTGGTTGCATCTTGCATTGATTTCTCAGTTGTACTGCTTCTAATTTTTCGAATTGCCACTTTTGACACGACACTTTTAAGTTGGCAGAGTAATATTGGTTGCATTTTTCATATGGTGTTTAGCTTGCATTACTTATATTTTCTTGAAAATCCTTCTACTTAGTTTACACATCGTAGCTGTGAATATGTCACACCGTCCTATTTTTCTTACATATTCCATCCTCATACGGTTGTATTTCATCAATTTATTGCTTGTCTGTATTATGCATCAATGAGTTCTGAAGAACGATTTTATTCTTTTGTGTTGTGGGTACGGCTTGACATGGCAAAGTCAAAAAAGAGCAAGGAAAAGAATATAGTAGGGAATGGTGTTACTCGTTGGGTGAAACGGAAAAGGATCTGCCCTCGAGATTTTGCTGGTACTTATAGCACAGTAGAAGGTCCAAGTCCACCGGCTAAATCAACAAACACAGTATCACCTACTCCACTAGCTGCAGCATCTGCTTCAACTATACCAGCATCTCAATGAGTTACTCGTTTGTTTACTCCAGAACTGGCCAGTTTCCAAGCTGCCTTCACACTTAACACTACTTCCGAAGCACCGCTGACACAACAGGACTTGGCAAGATCAGATGAACCTAATGAGCATCAACACCAAGACAGTACCTGACCGAGTCAAGTTGCAGTTGCATGCTCCTTTATATGTAATCTCACAGTTTGATGTGCACTAACACTTTCCATATTCGTTGTTGAACTAGCACCACGGTGCAAGCGGAAACAGACATCAGGTATAATTCTTGACAGATTAACAAAATCAAAAGGAGGAAGAATGGAGATCCATTTTGAGGCAGGTTTAAAAAGGCCACGTGATGCTACAGAGTCACCAAGTTAGTATCAGAGGCAGCCGTTGCAGTTAGGTGTCATGCACGTATCCTCCAAACGTGGATCCCGTACAGGGATAAGAAAGACAATACCCGGTTTAACACCTTCCTTGACCATTTATCCGTAAGTAATATTATTCATTGCAATTAGTAATATTGTCTTGCTCTGTCCCATACTTTCTAGCTTCCTCCTAATAAGACTCACATTCTTTTTTCAACAGATGAGGTTCAAGTTGGATCCGAAAGATGATGCAACTAAACAAGCATGCACTCATGTTTTTTAGTCTACTCTGCGATAGTATCGATACCACCTTAGAAAACCTCACTTTGAAGGCAAGGCTAACAATGAAATCGCCCAAACATCTCAAGTGAAATATATTACAGATGAAGACTAGACATCCCTTGTTAAACACTGGTCTGACGAAAGTATGAGGTAGGCTATATGTATTTGATCGGACCACATATTTAACTTGTATTTATGTATGTGCCTTTCAAGTGTATCTTCTTCTAGGCTTACTGTTTGAAGAACAAGACCAACCGTTCTAAAGTGAAATTCCAACAGACAACAGGATCTCTTAGCTATATTGGACACTGCAATGCTCTTGTAAATAGATGCTACTTCCTTCTTTTTTTCTGTGCCATATTATCATATCTATATTGACTTGTTCCATATACAGAGGAAAGCCCGTGCGGACCAAAAAGAACCTGGACTGAGTGCAGTGCAAATCTTCAAGGATTGCCACACTAGCAAGATGAAGGGCATGAGCACACCAGTTCAAGCCGCTGTTGGAAGTCCTTACTCCTCCTGCCTTTGAACTGATTGGTACTGTGATGTGTTCATTTAACTTCTTGGTTTGCAGCCAATGTCAGTTACTCTGCTCACTTTTATACACAGTTGTCTTAACGTATCATTTCAGCTTACATGGTTGTTTTATATCTAGTTGTGATGTTCACGTGCGCACACAATGATAAAATAGCCAGTTTGTCTTACATCTATTTGCCCATGATATGAATGATGTCATACTATGTTCATCCTACTTTAAACCATGTCTCTTTATCCTTAGATGTCAACGAATGTGAGGAAATAGGAAATACAGTAGGCATGCTACATGGACATATGTTCCGAAAGTGATTTTATTATGTAGCTGGCACTACAATACATGCTAATGTATTACAGTAGTTCACCAAAATAAGTTACATATAAACATGTAACCTACTTTGTTTGTTTTGTCTCATTAGTAACTTATCTGGTACACTAATCTACAAGTTCAAACTTTCAGCAAACTATGGAACAAATGATTGAACAGCCACAACCACCTGAAGGTGACGAGGCTACCAAAGGCACAATGTCACCTTTTGCTGCAGTGCGTCAGTATCTCTCCACTAATAGTGCAAAAAGCACCTTCCTACGTAATTCTTTGTTGGTTGCCAAGGTAACCTCGTCCAAATTGCCTACTGAACAAAATCTTCTGGCTAGACAGAGTGATATCTGTGCTCCAGACACAAGTCCAATCCCTAATGGACATCGTTTCGGAAACAAGAATAGTGGTTGACAAATGTCATCAAGATATGAATGGTTTTGAAACCAGACTATCAGACATTCTTCGTTGTTCAAGAGCAATGGCGGAAAATAGGTGAAGATCGTGCGGCTCTATTAGATTCTATAGCCTGAAACATTAGCACTCCGGTCAAATGATCAGTCCTTCTATACATCTGATGGTGCTTTTATCTGCAAGGACTGTAAACTTTATGCCAACATGCCTTTTTTGTATGGTTGGAATTTATTTTGTTGTGATACAGCATTTATGATGCTGCCAAAAGCTACAACAATTATGACGCTATTTTTGTGTAGTGTAGGTTTATGTTAGTAATGTATTCTGGTGAAAGTTTCATAGGAGCCCAACATGCCAATATTCGTCAGGCCCATTCCAATTGGGATAAAAAAATTATGGCCGAAATTTGCGTCTAGCCCACTAAAAATATGTGGGCCTAAATCAGCATAAGCTTTCATATTTTTCTGGTAGGCCTATGCCCATAGTGGGCCTTTAACAGGCCTAAACATAATTTGGGCCCTCAGTAACAATAGGCCATTTACAGGTGTAAATATCTTGGGCCCGCAAAAAACATGGGCCTTTAATAGGCCAAAAGTGAGATTGGGACCTGATTGTGCCAAATAACCCACTAGTCTTAGCAGGCTGAAATGGTGGCCCATTTAAGATGCGGATCATCCATAGGCCGAAATTCGGACGGGCCTTAAATGCGCCGACCTACTACACGGGCCTTTAACAGGCCGGAAGTTCGGTCGGGCTTGATTAGTGTCATTTTCATATGGGTCGTTAATGGGCCCGATGTGACATTGGGCCACATATGGCCCATGGATTTCGTCCGATGTTAACAGGCCGAAAATCACAACAGGCTGAAAGTGGCCCAAATCTATAGTGGGCCTCTAACAGGCCGAATGTCAAACATGGCCGAATATGACCCAAATCCTTCACGGTCGTTTATGGGATGAAAGTTTCAATGGCCTGTAAATGGGCCCAAATGAAGCAGGACCTTTAATAGGCCGGAAATATATCGGGCCGTAATTCGGCCCAAATACTTAGCGGCCTGTTAATGGTCCAAAAGTGAGCATGGGCCGCGATGATGACAAGTTTAGGATGGGCCGTTGACAGGCCAACTTGACACTAGCCGTACGGGCCTCAACTAAAAATGTTGGGCCTTTATCTGGGCCGACCCATTATGGTCTGCTAAATCTTCTCGGCCTATAGCTGGGCCGGCCCATTATGGTCCGCTAAATCTTATGGGACTTTAGTTGGGCCAGCCCATTTAAACTTTATGGGCCACTTTTGGGCCCGTCCATGCATCAACATATCATATGGGCATCTCGACCATTGGACGACTGATACCTGTGCCAACGCTGAACTGACACGTGGTTCCGTCGGCCAATGAGAATTTTACACGTGGAAAATCGGCATTGGTAGTGGCTGTTAGCGGGTTATCAGATCCAAAACCGGACCTGATAGCTTAACGGTGTCCTGTTACGGTGGATGCCACGTGTCGGTCACCCTTGACGAAAGCACTTCTATGACGCGTGATTTATCGTCATCGAAGTGGACACTTCCGTGATGATAATTTTGGTAATGTCATGGAACACTTGCACGACAACACAGATATGACTATCTTGATTCTGTCATAAAATCGTCATGGATGTACATGCATGACAGAAAACATGACCTACTGTGACAAACACGTAGCATCACAGAAGTGTATTTTTTGTAGTGACTAGACCTACTCTTTGCGCAGCTCTCTCCCTGCCAACCGTAGAAGGGATCCTCGTGGTCCCGTAGGTTTCGTTTTCCCGACATCTTTGGCGCGCCAGGCAGGGGGTGGAAGTTGCTCAAATCTTGTCTAGTAGTTAGTGCGTCAGTTTCTTCATCACCATGGCTCCGAAGAAGAAGACGTTCACGGCGATCGGTTCTCCTGGAGCCGGTCCGCTCGTGCCAGCGTGAATGGCCGATGTGGCAGACGCTGGTAGCAGTGGAGATCAAGACCATCCACGTCATCCTGATACCAGAAGCCAGGCAAGCGACGTCATCCATAGCGGCGATGATGATCCACCTGCTGCCGCATCCAATGACAAACCTGTGCTACCTACGGGCACCGCGGGGACCTCCAAGGGTAGTGATGTCTACTACGCAACCTTCTTCTTGTAGACGTTGTTGGGCCTCCAAGTGCAGAGGCTTGTAGGACAGTAGCAAATATCCCTCAAGTGGATGACCTAAGGTTTATCAATCCGTGGGAGGCGTACGATGAAGATGGTCTCTCTCAAGCAACCCTGCAACCAAATAACAAAGAGTCTCTTGTGTCCCCAACACACCCAATACAATGGTAAATTGTATAGGTGCACTAGTTCAGCGAAGAGATGGTGATACAAGTGCAATATGGATGATAGATATAGGTTTTTGTAATCTGAAAAATATAAAAACAGCAAGGTAACTAATAGCAAAAGTTAGCATAAACGGTATTGCAATGCTAGGAAACAAGGCCTAAGGTTCATACTTTCACTAGTGCAAGTTCTCTCAACAATAATAACATACTTGGATCATATAACTATCCCTCAACATGCAACAAAGAGTCACTCCAAAGTCACTAATAGCGGAGAACAAACGAAGAGATTATGGTAGGGTACGAAACCACCTTAAAGTTATCCTTTCTCCTCGATCTATTCAAGAGTCCGTAGTAAAATAACACGAAGCTATTCTTTCCATTCGATCTCTCATAGAGTTCATACAATAATAACACCTTAAGACACAAATCAACCAAAACCCTCACTACAAAAAAAATACACATCCGTGATGATACGTGTTTGTCACAGTAGGTCGCGTTTTTTGTCATGCATGTACATCCATGGCAAATTTATGATAGAATAGAGATAGTCATACCTGTGCTGTCATAGAAGTGTTCGATGACATTACCAAAATTATCATCACGGAAGTGTCCACTTCCATGACGATAAATCGCGTGTCACAGAAGTGCTTTCATCAAGGGTGACCGACACGTGGCATCCATCGTAACGGAATGCCGTTAAGCTATCGGGTTGGGTTTTGGATCCGATAACCCGTTAACAGCCCCGACCAATGGGAATTTTCCACGTGTAAAATCATCATTGGCTGGAGGAAACACGTGTCGGCTCACTGTTGGGACAGATGTCATCCACTCATTGGACAGAAGGTGCCTATGATACGTCGACACGTGGCACGGCCCAACAGAGGCCCATTCCTGTGAAAAGGTCGACCCGTTTGACTTGGTCAAAATGTGGCGGGCCAGCCCATGGAAAGCCTGTTAAGGGCATGTTCGCATATAGCCCATTTACAGCCCGCTAACCCAAGGCCCGTTACACCCTATCCGAATTAGGACCAGTAGCGTCTTCTGGGCCACCCAATATGATTCCAGCCCGTTTTCACTTCTGGCCCATGTATGGCCCATGACGTCTTTCGGCCCATATGAGGCCCTATATAACTCTTGGCCTTTGAACGGCCCCTGGTGAAACTGGCACGTAATGAACAATGTATCACTTTACACCCGTTAACGGCCCGTGGTGAAATGGCCCATAATGAACAGTGTATCACTTTACACCCATTATCGGCCCGTGGTGAAACTGGCCCGTAATGAATAGTGTATCACTTTATACCCATTAACGGCCCATTATTCCGTTGGGCCGTTTCCAGCCCATGTTATCTTTCGGCCTCGAAGCCCATCTATTCTTGGGCTCATTTCCAGCATTCATTTACTTACGGCCCGTTACTACCATTTTCTGCTTGTGGGCCAAATTCAGCCTGTGGTTACAGTCGGCCCGTTTGTGGTCCGTTAATAGGTTGGGCCATTTTCATAGCGTCATGAAATAGGGCCTGTTGATGGCCCGTTATGGTCGGCCCATGAACGGACGATTCCAACTCTAGCCCGTTTACGGCCATAATGCGGCCTGTTATTGGCCCATGTTATCATACTGCCCGTATAAGGCCCATTGATGATACGGCCCGTAGAAAGCCCATTGTTTCTACGGCCCTTAGAAGGCCCATTGTTTCTACAGCTCGTAGAAGGCCCACTGTTTCTACGGCCCGTAGGAGGCCCAGTGTCACTACAGTAAATTTTAGCCCATGGTTATTGTAGCCTAGTTTTAAAAAATAGGTTACTGCAGCCACTAGCAAACCGCGGAAAAAGAACTACAATGACTACAAGCAAACAAATAAACAAGATAACAAGGAAATAAATAAGCAAGCAACTTACGCTAAGCTATCACGGCTATCACATATTACATCCACTAGGCATCAAAGTTCGCCACCAGTGCAAATAAACGCGCTGTCAAAAGAATATACAAAACTGAGAGCACTTCAGAAGGCACTAGGCCTGGCCAGGAAGGGCCCCCCAAACAGCTGAAGAAGCTGAGTAGACCTCAGTTGTGTCAACGATAGATGCATCAACACTAGATTTAAGGCTTGATGGTGCGCATGGCAGTCCTCTGACATCTTCATTGCATCTTTGACTTCAAGTCGGAGCTGAGCTGAAGCAAGCCTTTCCGCTTTAAGTTGAGAATGAAGAAGTCGAACTGATTGATGTAGCGACTACACAGTGGTTGTCTCACACCTGCTGGTGAGTAGCTTTAACTCACTGTCTTCATCAAGACAGGACCTTGGGGTCATCTCGACGTCCACAAGATGGTTTGGCTCACTATCTTCCCTAAAGTTCTGCCTGGCATAAGAGACACGACTCTGAAAGAGAAACAAGGAGACACGTAACAGGTTTCACAATTATATAAGCAAATAAATGGATCTATTCTGCATAAGGAACATGTTTTTACAACTACAATTTGAAAGTAGTAGTTGTTGCAAACATCCAATCAGATGTAAACAGCAAAGCAAACAGCAGTGGAGGAAATGATGCCTATCCAAATCTATACTAGAACAAAGTTTGAAGGCTTGAGAAGGATGAACTTACATTACATGTTAGCACAGGCTGGACAAAGCCCTTCTCCATGTTGATGGAAGGATAATTCAATAAATTCCACAAAGAAAATTCTTTATAAGCGTTGCCATTATTCTACATTTTGCAAAGAGTAAATATAGATCAAATAATATTGGAAGAAACAGAGGATAATGAAGCTCAGGTGCAGACTGATGATATATAATCAAATAGCAATTAATTAAGTACAGCGTTACAAGGCAAAAGGGAGAGAGGTACTGACGAGAGCAATGCAGAGCCCATTATTGTTTTGAGATCGTATGATCCTTTGAGAAAGGAGATTCATCTGAAATTACTTTTCATACAAGAGAGAAGGTAAGGCACAAGCAGAAATTTAGGAGTTCAAATTTTGAATTGATATCATAGACAATACCTGATGCTGGGCTCCCAGCAGTTCTAATAGGGGTTTGGCCACTTGAGTAGGGGTAAAGTGTGGTACAGTTGGGCCTGTGTTTTTTGTGGCTGCTGATCTATCTGATTTAACAGGTATCACTACCTTTTCCAAATACATAGTTTGTACTCCTTGAGGATCTGCACTCACCCTCTTCCTTTTGGACATCTATTACGAAAGAACAACATTTCACTGGAAAAACATAGTGTGACGACACATGGAATAGGTACAGAAAATGGATAGGTATGGCATATAATCATATATGGTGCTTAAACTAAGCAGATGGTGTAACAAAGTATAAGTAATGCAAGAGGTCAGATGCAAAATATGTGCGACCAATACAACTTTGCAAAGCTAGAGCAAGCACCTTGATGGGTGAATAAGATAGGCCATCCTCCACCATGCCAAGTTTGTTAGCCAGTGGATCGTTCCACAATATTCCTCTCGTGCGCCCATTCTCATATTCATTTTGATAATGTTCAATATCTGACATGCATGAAAACATAAAAACAAGTGAGATTTTCTTTGTAATGCAGAAGTGATTCTAATCCAATACTGCCTCCCTGTAAACCCCTTTGTGCTATCTCTATAATTCTTTTAAAAGATGCCATGCATGCTGTAATTTGTTGTGTGCATTAATATAATGTGGCCTACTACTCAAAATATGAGAGCTCCAGAAGTGATGACACTTCGCAGATGATAGCTTCAACATATAGTAAACAAGAACAAGTCGACCTGACCTGACAGATTCAAAATATACTGAGGGAGAACAACTCGACCTGACCAGTCGACAGCAAGAGAAGAGTATCATCTTAAAGAAGAGAAGAACAGAAAGCAGATTGAAGATATTACAAGTCTTTCAATACAATGTCGGTTGGCCACCCATGATGTCGTGGAATTAACACGTCAGATATCCTTAGTGTGAGGACTTAGTCGCGAGGCCAACGCATCTATGTGGTAGCTTGAGAGGGGTTGAGCGGAATTGAGAGACGCAACACAAGACAAGGGTTTAGACAGCTTCGGGCCCTGGGAAACATCATCCGGTAAAAACCCTACATGCTGTTTGAGGCTAGGTCTCATTATCATCACGAGGGAGTCACCGTAAACCGGCTCTCCTCTTTGTGTCTAGCCCTAAGATTGTTTCTTCTTGCTTGTCCCTCTTTTGGGAGCCCTGCCCCTCCTTATATAAGTTGAAGGGGTGGGTTACATGTGGAGTCCTACTAGAATTAGGACAAACCTATCTCTAATACAAACCGGATACAAGTCTAGGTCTTAACTCCTTGTAAGACAAATATTCCTTATGCCTTTCCTCTTAAACTGGCCCACCGTAGTTGAACCGGCCTTCATGAACCGCCAGTCGGGCCACCGGGTCTTGTCACTCCTCTGACCCGCCTGCCGGATTACCAATGAACCATAAACCGCCGGGTCGCCAGTGAACCGCCAAGTGTCAGCGGGTTCTTCAGGTAAACCGCCAAGTCCGGCCGGGTTATACTTCCGGCCGGTTTACACCGCGGGGTAGATCCCCGACATTAGCCCCCAGTTTAATTTGGATTTATCCATGTTAAACTGATCTTGTGAAATAAACACAAGAACAAACTTGACAGATTATGCTCCGGGTTAAGAATTCTTGTAAACCGGCATCTGATCATCCTTAAATCCTTGTCATTTCCTCCTTCTAGAAAATCCAGTTTAATAGCCCAGCTTCGTAATCAACTTGCTGACATTGGTTTCTCATAGAAAATATATTGTGAAGAATAACTCCTTTGATTCAGCTCCCAATGCTTAAAAACAATATCGGTCCTTGAAATACTCATCCAATCTTCAGCCGGTTTAAGGACGTAGAACTTGCCGGTTTATCATTGCCAAGATCACCGGCTTATAAATATTGATGGTACCGGGTCATACTTGTAGTTAACATCCAGCTTGAAAATATACCTCTTATATACCTATCACTTGTAGCCCCCAAGTCTTAAGAAGGTAGCATAGCAACAGCTTTAGACTTGCTTCAATATAAATATCACAATCTTGAATAAATCCAGGTTGTTCATCTCAATCACTAGTCAGAATTGAGTATTCCACATATGTAGCCCCCAAGTGTCGGGTTGTCATGCTTGCAGCAACCTGGGACTTGTAATTTCCTGATGCTCATAAAAACTTCAACCAGTATAGCCCCAAGGGCCGGGTCATTATGCCAATAATGAGAAGGGACTTCAAAAATATGATCATGTAGACTTTAACAGCAACGTGTAGCCCCCAAGGGCCGGCTCAGTAAGATAATATTGAGCTGGGACTTTATATATATTTCAAACATTATATTATGTAACTCCCATCATGGGGCTTGAACCCACGTCCACAAGGTTGAGAGCTTTGTGCTTTACCAACTGGGCAGTGGATCCTTCAATAATAGATGAAAATTTGTGTACCTTTAATTGTTGACAGGAGCAATTGGTAGCCCCCAAGGGCCGACTCATTATAATATGATGAGTCGGGTCTTCAATAATATTATCAAAAAATTACTTTGCATTAGCCCCCTAGTGTCATGGTGCATGCTTGCAGCGACATGAGACTTGCATATTTGATATAATCTCAACTTAAATAATGTAGCCCCCAAGTGTCGGGTCGTAAGCCTGCAGCAACTCGGGACTATTCCCTCCATTGTAGAATAAATCATACCCATAGATGAAATAATAGCCATTGCACTGAAGCGACTTTGAAAACCTCAATCATAATATTGGTTATTGATAACCATAATAAAAATCTAGCCATGTTGGCTATTCAAGATAATATAATCTGGTATGAAAAACCTTATTCATTTAATATCATAATGAAAATTCAGCCAAGTTTGGCTAGTTGAATAATATAACCCAATGATTTATAAGCGCATGATTCCAATGGCGCAATCCAAATATGTACTGGTGACTTATAGTCCAAAACCAGGCCGGGTTAACAAACACCGGGTAATTTCTCATCATATACTGGCGACTTATCGTCTTAAAGCCAGGCCGGTTTAATAAACACCGGATAATTTATCATCATGCTTTATTCAACCTGTCTCTGCATACAACAAGTTTAAAGTGTCCTGGCGGTTTACCACCGGATGGGTCATAATGCCCAACATATAACCCAGGTTTATAACCAAGGCTGCACTTTAAGAATAATCAATGAAATATATCATACCTGTGACATTGAATCACATCATTGGTTTACCAATGTTTTGTAGTAAGGGTGATGACCCCAATCTTGAGTAATGATAACTCCTTTCATACTGTGTTGGTTTATGATAAAACCGTACCGGGTTGTGATAAACACCGGTTTAACCATATATAATACTGGCGACTCGTAGTCAAACCAGACCGGGCGGATAGTCTCCGGATTATGATTTGATCATGCACTGACAATTGTAATTGAAAGTCAAGCTGGGTTAATGAACACCGGTTTACTCCATAATAAGATGGTAACATCAAACCGGGCAGATAGTCTCCGGATTAGGATTAGACCGTGTTCCGCCAATTTGTAATTGACAGTTTGAACCAGATTAACAATGTCGGTTTAAAAACGCAACAGAAGTAAAAGTTCTTTAGCAAAAAAGAACAGAATTCAAGCAAAGGCAAAATAAAACCATTGCAAATGAGGCTTTACTGAGCCGATCAGATGGTGTTACGATGGTCGGACACGACCAAGCTCCCAATAAGGTGTAGCCATGGTTCAAGTCAGCCAGGTCCCCAACTGAAACCGTGGCATTATGCCGATCAAGTGGCGTGGCAATGGTTCGGGTTCGACCAAGCCCCCAAGTGACTCTATGGCCTTAGGCCGATCAAGAGGCGTGACTGGTTCAGACTTGACCATGTCCCCAAGTGATCTGGTGGCTTTCGCCTATCAAAAGGTGTTGCATTGGTTCAGACACGACCAAGCCCCCAAGTGATGTTGTGGCACTAGGCCGATCAAGAGGCGTGGCTATGGTTCGGATATGACCAAGCCCCAAAGTGATCAATAATATGATAAGCCAATAAGGCATGATACCGATGTTTGAACCGCGCATCATGGCAGCAGGTCCTCTTTGGCACCTTTTAACTTATTGTAAGAGAAAAATCCTTCTTGAACCGGGATTTTGAACCGGATATTGAGAGCTTCAAAGCTTTGTGGGAGACATCTTTCCCTTGAACCGGATTTTAAACCGGAATCTTCATTTTCAGCCGGAAATTTTCTGACGGCCTTTAAGCTCGAACTTGCGAGAAGCTAACTCCTTTTTGAACCGGACATTTTTTAAACCGGATTTTTAGAGCTTTAGAGCTTTGCAGGAAAACAGATTTCCCTTGAACCGGATTGTAACCTGGATATTTGAGAGCTTCAGTGAAACTGACTTCCCTTGAGCCGGATTTTAAACCGGAATCCTTTCTGATGACCCGGGACTTCTTCATTGAGCCCGGATTTTGTAACTGTCATATACTTTCTAAGCCGGAAATTTTTTGACGGCCTTTAAATTTTCATCAATATAACAGGAGCCTCCAGGACCAGGTTATCCTTTCCCTCCATCGTCCTAGGGTTCTTAATTTTGCTGAAACTGGCAAGATTTGCTGCGTCATGTCATCGTAGCCCCCGAGTCTCAAAGGTGACTCAGGGAGTTGGCTTGAGACTCTCCATATGTGACCGTGATGTAAACCGGCATAAGTTGCATATCATCGGTGCTGATAGCCCGATGTGAATCCACAGAAGATTGAGGTGACTGCGGCGGGTTATAAAGGATCCTGTATGAGCCGTGTCAGCAACTCGGCCAATGGTTCCTTCCAACTGGTGATTTGAAGTTAACCAATCTGTAGCGGTGGCGACTTGTGCGCCTGCCCATTGAGCCATCCAGTGTGGGCGGCGGTTGATAGTATATGATAATTTGTCTTCATTTTGTTGAAAGAAAACTGGGCTACCCAAGATGTGACTTGCTCATGCAGACATGTGCGGCCTGGTATGTTGACGTAGACCAGGTCGCGAGAGGCGGACGGCAAAGACGACCGCAACATCAGAGGCGACTCGGATAGATGAGTCGGCCGCAACATTGTAAACCGCTGCGAACAGGGAAAATCGGCACCGGTGTCATAAACCAGCATGGACGGGCGAGTTAATCGTGGGCGTGGTCCCGGCAAGTTGATGTAAACCGGGCCACAGGGATGGCAACTTGCTCACGTTCATTCATCAGGTGGCATGACCCGGACGAAACGCCAGTGTAGAACGTTGCTAGCACGTGCTTCGTGCCCGTAATATAACACCTCATTCGTAATGAACAATTGTCCTGTGTCAAAAATATCACATGCCAAAGTAATTGTTCCTTAACAAAAATAATATGCGCTAATAAAATAGGCTTTAGATGGATATCACCTAATATGTTAGGTCAGAGTTATCCACCGCGGAGTTGATGATCACCGCGGTGATGCTGAAATCAATCATGGACAAGTCGGCCAGACGAGAAGACGGATGATCCGGCCGCGGTGTTGTAAACCGGTGCGGATGAGCAAGTTGTCCTCCGTGTTGTAAACCGGCGCGGACGCATGAACCGGTGGCCAGGACGGACGGGCGAGTCGTCCGGGGTGTTGTAAGGTGGTACGGATGGGCGAGTTGACCGGTGCGTTGATGTAAACCGGACTGCGGGGGCGGCGGTTTGTGTTTCGATTTATCAATGTGATATACACAGATGCCGGTGTAGAACAGCTAGCGCGCGCCATCCGCGGTAGGGCACACCTGATATATTTTGTCTGATGAATACGGACGCTGGAACATATTGCGGCAACTGTGGCCGTCACGGGGCCTAGAACCGGGCGGTTTAGAACAGAGCCCCCGGCTCACGGGTCATGTTGAATTTTGATTGGTTGTGCAACCAGCAAACAGCACCATGCTCTTTTGTCTGCACGTACCAACCGTTTCTTGATTGATTATTACCGCTATTATATAGTCTGATGCTTCACGTGGGGAGGCCATATTTTGTACTCTGGTCCACATGGTCATGCCCGCTTCTCTCTTTAACCAGCAGATATATCCTCTTCTAGTTTAGAGATTTTCATTGACATGCGAGGCGGAGACGGGTCATAGCAGCAGTAGAATTGCACTGGCTATGCGAGGCGGATACGGGTCAGCAGAACGGTTTGAAGTCTCAGTAACGGCGACTCTCACGCTGCTTAGAACCATGGCCCAGAAGTAGCTGGCGGCTTACGTTGCCGGCTCACGAGGCAACACCTTGGCCATGCACGTGGGTAGCTTAGCGCCGGGACGGGTGGCCGACGGCTCAACGCGGCATACCGGTAGCTCGCGGGCCACATAGGAGCCGTGAAGGCAGCTTGGTCGGCTTGAAGCAGGGTGACGCGGGAGACGGCACTGCAGATCTAACCCGGCCGGGCGCAGGTAGGCGCAGAACAGAGAGACGGCGAGCCGGAGCCAGCAGCGCGCACTAACACGGCGACGCAAGCCAAGGTGGAGGCACACAGGCGCGGCCTCACACAGGAGTGAATCGGACCAGGTCACAGGCGGCAGAAGGCGGGCTATGACGACGTCGGTGAGTCAGTGATAGAGGAAATAGTTTGGGGCTGCTCGTTGTAGAATCGGACAGAGGCGACTTGAAACGGCAGCATATCGCGGTCGAGGAGGCGTTGGTACAGCGGGGCCGCGACCACGCGGCTGTCAGAGGCGCGCCTGGCAATGGCGGCTTAGGGACGCAGACAGAGGCGAGACAAGGAGGCGCAAACCGGCGACAGCGGAGGCGCAGTGGCCCGAAGCGAGTCGGTAGAGGAGTCCAAGGCTGGAGACATCTGCTTCCGAGTCGCGGCCGGTTTAATGAATCCACGTTTGTGTTCCCTTGTAGATAGTAGCCCCCTTTTTTCAACTTTGACTTTTCTTCCATCTAGATCTTGTAAGCAGATCCAACGTGATTTTGTCCATTGAAAAATAAATAGACCAGCATAGTCTTTTCACTTGATATGTGCTTGCTCGTATGTACAAGCAAACTTGTCGATCGATTTGAAGTCTTCGGTTGTCACGCTAGGGAATAGCAGCGAAAGATGTTTGTTTTTTCTTTTGAAACTTTATCTTCTCGTGAACCCGGTTCCTGTCGTGCATGTCCCACAGCAGAAACAATCCAGCCGTGCTCAGCAGCAACGGCGAATCAAAAACAACCGGCGACTCATTAGGCGTGGCCTGGCGACTTGGCCACGGGGATCGAGACGGAGACTCGCAGAGACAGAGGCGGTGACAGCGGCTCGACCACGTAGGCCACGGGAGCCGACTCAGATTTGACGTGCCTTCTTCAGAAATCTGTCCGTCTCGGCGCCTCGAGAAACAATCGCTGCCGGTCTTGGCGACTTGAAATCAAACAAATCAATCATAAGACAGTGGCTGATCAAAACTGTAACCCTAATTATTCCTGATCTTAATTTTGTATATGCCGCCGCTGATAACTTCTTTGATCTTGACTGATGAACTATTAGCTGATGTAAATCCTTCCACGTCGGTTTGAGCCGAAAAACTGCGAACTTCTCGAACCCTAGAAAAGATCCCTCCAAGAACTCAACACCACCGTGCGCGGGCCCCACGGTGGGCGCCAACTGTCGTGGAATTAACACGTCAGATATCCTTATTGTGAGGACTTAGTCGCGAGGCCAACGCATCTATGTGGTAGCTTGAGAGGGGTTGAGCGGAATCGAGAGACGCAACACAAGACAAGGGTTTAGACAGCTTCGGGCCCCGGGAAACATCATCCGGTAAAAACCCTACATGCTGTTTGAGGCTAGGTCTCATTATCATCACGAGGGAGTCGCCGTAAACCGGCTCTCCTCTTTGTGTCTAGCCCTAAGATTGTTTCTTCTTGCTTGTCCTCTTTTGGGAGCCCTGCCCCTCCTTATATAAGTTGAAGGGGCGGGTTACATGTGGAGTCCTACTAGAATTAGGAAAAACCTATCTCTAATACAAACCGGATACAAGTCCAGGTCTTAACTCCTTGTAAGACAAATATTCCTTATGCCTTTCCTCTTAAACCGGCCCACCGTAGTTGAACCGGCCTTCATGAACCGCCAGTCGGGCCACCGGGTCTTGTCACTCCTCTGACCCGCCTGCCGAATTACCAATGAACCGTAAACCGCCGGGTCGCCAGTGAACCGCCAAGTGTCAGCGTGTTCTTCAAGGAAACCGCCAAGTCCGGCCGGGTTATACTTCCGGCCGGTTTACGCCGCGGGGTATATCCCCGACACATGATGAACCAGAGCACACAGAGAAATACTATTCTTTCCGGTCTCTCCATATGTGGCTCACATGCATTTCGAAACTAAAGTAGGAACATTTAGCTCACCAATTAAACATCTCTCAGTTTTACTAATATCAGCAATAATATCATATACGAATTTGTACAAGTAAGCTTGTTTAGCTCGATGGGTGGAGCAGTGCTATTACGACATGAACCACGTAGGCTTATTGTGGTCATCATAAAATGGGGAAAACATAAGCATGATGACTACAGTGTTGACGTGGTAGTGGGATGGCAGATCTGAAGCTACAAACCGCGCAAAGGGTAGTTAGCAACCGATGTTTGCTTTGAAATAACAACTAAGATTTGGTATGGACAAGAAAGTACGGTCAACAAGTGACAAAGAAATGCAATTATGCTGTCTCTCTATATGTCGCGACATGCATTTGGAAACTCAAGTGGGACCTTTAGCTAACCAATTAAATGTGTCGGTTAACTAATATCAGTAACATATCACAATCATATTTGAACAACTAAGCTTTCGAATTCTGAGTGTTGTGTTGCTTAGCTTGAAGGGTGGAGTAATGCCAGTACGACAGAAAGCACCTACGCAGATCATAGTAGAGTAGATAAAAGGGGAAAACCCTAAGAATCAAGAGAAAAAACAGGAAAGTGAAACTAGCAGGACCAGTGGGTGGCGCACATGCTTTTAAAAATGAATATAGGAACATTAGGTGACGCATTAAATATTCTCTGTTTTAGTGATATGAGCAACATATCAGATTTGTATTTCAACACGTAAGCTTTGGGTTGAGGTCTTGAGGAGCAGTGCTAGCACGACACGAAGCACCTACGATTATGGTAGTGAATATAAAGGGGGGAAACCATAAGCTTTAAGAGTATAGTGCCCGTGCCATGGCGGATCTAAAGGTGCAAACCGGACAAAGCTACTTCGCAACCAATGTTTGCTTTCAACTGGCCACTACGATTTGGTACGGACAAGAAAAGTATAGTAAACAAATTACGATCTATTTTCCGGGTGAGATCAATAACTTAAGCACATATGGAAGAGTACCACCTCTCTTGCGACGCTGTGTAGGCCTATGCTGATACGTTGAGGGTGCTGCGGGTGCGATGGCTATCGTCGGCGGGGAAGAAGACTTTAGACGGCAGACGGCCGGGTCGGGGGATATATCCTGTTGCCGTGGACGAGGCGGTCGTAGGAGCGGCAACGGCAAGGTGGACGACGGCGCCGATGAAGCGAGAGGAGGCGATGAAAGGATCCTACTCCAGCGCCGTGGTTGAGAGACGTCCATCTCTTGCAGTCGATGACGGGTAGGGGTAGCGGCTCCAGCAAGGTGGAGGATGGGGTGGCGGACGGAGGAGGCTGGTCGCAGTGCGGAGGTTGTCGTGCCGCCGATGGTGTATGAATGGGGAAATGGAGGGGAGGGGGGATCTCAAACTTTGGGATGCGCTTCTCTGAAATGGGGGAAAGTTACGAACTTATCCCCCGTTTAAAATTTCGGACATCGCGTCGGTTGGGGATAGGACGGCAATCTCGCATCTCCCAATATTTGCCGGTAACTATTTCGGGCGAGGAGAGGGTGTTTTGCCGCCCACGGTTGGTGCCCACGGTGTATGAATGGGGCTGAGAGGTAGGGCGGTTGTGTCACGTCTGATGGAAGTTACACATCTGCCCCTATTTAAAATATTAGCCTACATCAATTTCGGACAAGGAGAGTTTGTTTTGCCGCCCACCGTGTATGAATGGGGAAATGGAGGAAGAGACCCATGTCTTTCGGACGAGCTTGAATCAAATGTGTTTTGCCGCCCACGTTTGGCGCCCACCGTGTCTGAATGGGCTCAGAGGCCGTCGTGTCACGTCTGATTGAAGTTACTAGTCTACCCCTATCGACAGCAGTGTAAATACGATCGATAAGGATGTACTCAGTGTCAGGGGTAGACAGGAATTTCCATCTCGCAAACACTTGCTTCGGGCAGCCCACAAATTATAGTGGGTGTTTAGCCGCTTCGTTCAAAACTTGGGAGAATTAGCATTCACGTTTGCCCTGGGACCTGGCAAACTAAATTCAAATCCAATTTGTATTCGATTACGAATATCCACAGATAATTATATGTTTTGTTATTTATTTCTTCAACACCACAAGAAAGATTTATTCCACCTTTATATATGATTATGATTTAGAAATGCCGTGATCTTCGAATTCAGTAGGTTGGATACACTCTGATTCAAACAGTTATTTCATCCAATACAATATGCTCAGACGAAAAACAGTTCACCTTATGTCAATCATACAAGTACTGAGGATTACCTCGCCTAAAAAATTCGGATCATTACAACACATGGACAACATGGAATTCCGGACAACATAGGGGGTCTTGCAACATAATCCATTCAGAGACATGACACAACATGCAAGTACAATAATCTAATGACAATTTCAACTGGTATCTAAAGAAGAACAGGGATTACCTTGGGCTTCAGATAGCAGAAATAGCAGGACATCCTCCGTCTTCAAATGCAACATTCTTACTTCCTCCAATTCTTGGGTTGCTTGCATAGTGTGTGCCGGTAATTCCGTAATTTCCAGCCTCAAGATAAAGATTACCTCATTCATGGCAGCCACACCGTCTCTTTCTGCCTCTAGTAGAGCCTCAAGCACTATAATATTTGTGCTCAGACTGCTCTCCAGCGGTGTTGCCTCTGAACTGCTACCATCTAGTAACATGGATGGCGCACTGCTTCCACAAATAGATTCTGGGGTTGTACATTGTGTCCTAGTGTGAACGGCATCCTGAAAGGTTTGCGCTGGACATAAGTAAGAGATAGTTATCGTATGATCTAGGCAGTAAGCTTACATGGTAAACGACGGACGAATTATTGCCGAGCATGGCAAACTATATTTGAATGGTTCGAAGTAGCATCACCCGAAAAGAAATTAAAATGGTAAGATGAAACTAGGGATGTAAGTGGCAAATAAACGACATCCGCCAGTCCCATCTAGTTAGTTTTTGCTACCTCCCTAGTTCATTTTCCTCAAAAAACAAAAACTCTTCTGAACTATCATACCAATAGTGGAATTTAGTAGGTATTAAACGGGACCCAGTTGACATCCCTAGTTGAAAGAGATTGCACAACCGCTATATTTAAGTTGCCAAGGCATCTAAGCAGTTGAAATAATCTGAGAAAGCACTTAACAGTGTGGCCTCATATAAACTACGAAGACATTCTTGTGATTAAGTTAAGAGGAAAAGTTAAGGACTCAAATGAAATAGGCATGCATTTCTTTACGATAGTACAACAGGCACTGCTGACATATTGGCCAACTCAGGTATAGTGTAACAACAAACAAGCATTCGAATCAAGCAATAGAGCAAAGCAGACAACTGAACTATTTGTAATTCGGTAGGATTACACGTTAAGGGCACAAGCCAAGAAAGCAGTCCACTCGCATTACATTTCACATGTACTAAAACACATTGGCTTACCATATGTTGTTGTGAAGCCTAGCTGCTGTTGCAATGTTCTTTGAAAATATCGTCAGCATCCCGTGGTTGCAAATCTAGTTGTTGTAGTTTATTCTGCACCATCTATTTAGGTAAAATTAATTTTAATCGCATGCACTGGTCCGAATTGATCATCAATGGTTCATCTAAACTATTGAAAGAAGGGTGTGTGCATACACGACAATATATCTGCTTCCCTCTATTTTTATGCTTGTTCGAGGTGCCGGCCCCAAAAGAACAAATATTTTGCTTGATGGGGTTGGTAGCTCCATAATTAATAGAAGCATCAAATTAGTCATGCAACTTGGGAAGATCAAGAACACACAAACAAGTAATGAACAGAGGCTCGGAGCAGTGATGTAATAGCTAGCATCAGAAAATGCAGGGTAAAACGGACAAAAAGCAGCAGAACCACATGCTAGTTTGCTGATGTGTAATTAAGCGTAGAGAACATTAACCAGTCTGATGGAACAAACAGGTGGCATCAGAACAAAACTAAAGCATATTAACTATACTAGTATGTATGCACATGCAATCCACGTCTTAAAAGAATGGAGTGATTTTGGAGTGTGACTCGAAAAAAGTATAATGGAGTGATTTTGATAAATGGAATTCCACCCACAATTTTTTTTAATATTCACACAAAAAATTGTACATTCACATCTAAAATACTGGAGGTTCATTAAAAAATTGTATGTTACTCTATTATTTTTTCTTCCCATTCTCCTCCCAAACCTTCTTATCTGGGCTCAAGTCATCATGCGCTCAAGCAGTAATATAGCCCATGAGGCATCGCATATGGGCCTTTTTTCCTGGAAGGGCCACGTGAATATTCTAGAACACAGCAGAGGCAACAACAGTCTACTGTTCATGGCCCTTGGATTTTGGAGACCAACGGTTATGATTGATGCTCTGGATCCATCTCAAAACTGGTACACTATATAGTAGTACAGATATAGATATAGATGTGCACTGGTATGTAATTTAGCACATGTAACATGTTCACTACCAGAAGTATGGCCCTACAGGTGCAAGCAGAATAACGTGTCTCATGAAAAACTGAATGATGCCCTGAAGAAATTCAAAGGTGCGGTGCTTATGCTAGGAAAGTGAACGTAGGCGTCGGTCCTTGGATGATAGTACCTGATTCTCGGCGGCATATGGGTATCGTTGTCATACTTGATAGCTAAGGATCATCGATGGTGCTCGTGTTGTGGTTGAGTTTGGGCCGGTTGTCGCCGTCGCTGAACCGGCTCCGGTGCTACGGTTGCGGCGCCTATCGACATACAAGAAAGCTCATCTGTGGTAAGTGAACAGTTGCACGATACAGAGAAAAGCTGAAGGAGTGCAAATCGAAATAACCTGATGAGGCTGCGGCGTCGGTAAAGCAGGGCTAGTGGAGTTGAATATGGCGTCCGTGGAGCGGGTCTGTGTGGGGACCCCGACTCATAAGTCGAGAGCACCGAATGCACGTGTACAGTGATCCCAGAGATCAATGCTCACTGAATAACAAGAGTCTTACATCCATACATACCGTTTTACACAAGTAGGACCATTATGGTCAAGTCTTGAGTGTATCATCGCAGCGGAAATCTTCAATAACAACTTGGACCCATGCCATCTGCCTTAACCCTACAGGCATTCTGACTGGGAAGCGTCCTAGCTCACACGATCGTCACCAAAATCCCTTCTTCATATACCTGCTCTTTCAAGCCTGGCCAAGTAAATAGCCAGGGACAAGCCAGTGAGTACGTTTGAATGTACTCGCAAGCAACCCAAGAGTGATAACAAAATAAATATGCAAGGCTCTGCTACTGAATTGGCATTTTTGCGGAAAGCTAGTTTTTCTCATGCAAGTATGATCAACATTTATCAAGGACATGAATGTGTCTGCAACAAGTATCAGGAGGTTACAGACATCAACATCGAGAAAGAGTTATAAACAACTCATGCTCAAGCTCATCGTGACTTCCTCACAAGTCGCATCATCAATATCACCAAACTGTGTTGTTTTTCAGAAACATATGGACGTAGCCCAAGAGCGGTTACCCAACTGTCCTTGACCATGGACACGGCTATTCGAATAGTTTTACACTCTGCAGAGGTTGCACACTTTACCCACAAGATCCGGGGAACTTCCGTGTCATCCACGACCCGCAATACCTCAAGTACCCGAGGTAAGCACCCGATCACTATCTTTACCTAGACGACACTAACAAGGAGTCCACTCGTTGTTCCATATCCTCACGATGTACATCATATGAGACTCACTCGAGATCGTAACATCCGAGAGGGGACACAACGGTGTATCCGGTGCCCTGTGAAAACAGTCATGTCCGCCCTACCTGGCATGACCCCGTCCCGAGAGAGAGCACCAACTCTCCCCCATCACTAGTTATGCGGGCTCCAAGCTAGTATTGGCCTACGTAATCAATAATGCCCTTTCCCATATAAGGGTAGAGTGGTTGCGCATGTAAGGTTGGAATAACGGTCGCAACTTAAACCAATCCGTTTTTGAAAGCAACACACACACTTGCCTCGGTACACCACTTCGTCATCAAGTGGTTACCCATCTCATTATCTCCCTCGAGCATAAGTGGCACCCGACGGGTTTTCGAAAAGTCTTTTGAAAGTACTCTGCCTCCATCACCATGCATATTCCCGTCCCATTTGCATAGCCACTACTATAGCATCCTATCTACTCCCACCAACATAACCCTCATAGGATGGTAGGGTCATGCATAATGCAAGTATCAACAAGGAAGTAACAGAGGCAACCCATCAAATTGGTTACCACCTCAGCATGATTCCGTTGCAATAACAATATGGTGCTATATGACATGCATAAAAAAGGGTTTCATAGACATGGTCAAAGGGCCGCTTGCCTGGTTCATCAGAGTCTTGAAATCTTCTGGTCCTTCTCCAAATACTTTGTCTTCTTCATCAACTAACGTCGGAAATAATCACAATAAGCAACACAACAAGGCAAAAAATAAAAGTGCTCTAAAAATATGAAGTTTACTTTTCTAGGACATCCCTGGTTATATGAAAAACAACCAGAGTGGTTTCATTGGGATTGGATTAGTGGATATTTCTGAACATTTCAATATCATGGAAACAAGGGATTTAATGGATCTGCAAGTTTTCTACAGAATGCCTTTTTATAAAATGAGTAAAATTACCCATTAAATCAGGCATGATTTTAGAAACATTTAGAAATTGGTTTCACTGGATTTGGAGTTGAAATGAATATAATATGGATTTTTGAAGTGGACTTATGTGGATAAATGACCTTTTTAAAGGGTCCAGTAAAAACCAAGAACAAAAAAATGTACACTATGGCCCATTAAATAGAGCTTGATTTATGGAGCCATTAGAAATTTGATTCATCAAATTTGGAGGCAATATGAACATTTGGGAGATTTTACAAGTTTCAGGAAAAAGAAAAAGACAAAGGAGGGGGGATTTATACCTATACTGTGCACCGGGTGCAGCATAGCGCCGTAGCACACTGGGCCGGCCCAACGGCTCGGCCACGCGGGCGACAGGGCGACGTCGAAGACGGGAGAGGGCGAACCCGCCTCCACTTGCCAGTGTGGCCCGGCTGCCAGGTCGCTTACAGGCGGGCCCCGCCCGTCGGGTTCATCCCCATCCTCCCGCTCGAACAGGGCAGAGGCGGGGGCGGTGTCGATGGCGGCTTGCCGGCGCTACAGGGCATCTCCGGCGATGCTCCGCCCATCGGCGTGCTTAGGGTACCCGGCCGCATCCGACCGTGGGTGGCACGGTCGCCCAGGGCCACCTGGTTGAGTAGGGCGTCGGCCGTGGTGGGAGAGGACGACGGCGATGGCGGCATTGGTGCTACGGGCACCGGAGCAGAGGGAGAAGTGGTGAGAGGTTCCGTTGTGGTCAGGGGGTTCGCCTAGTGGAGAAAGGAGGGGAGGAGGAGGAGTGTTGGGTGCGAATTTAGGAGGGGGCCGACGGCAAGGCTCCGATCATGGTTGCGGATGGAGAGCGCGTGGAGGGGAGTGGGTTGGTCTAGGGGGTGAACGGGAGGGAGTGAGGGCCAAAGGAGTATAGAGGGGGCTCGGAGGTGGCCTTAAATAGAAGGGGCGAGGTGCACCGTGGACGGGTGCGCCGGTGAGGTTGTTGCCGTTGCCAGGGGTAACTGGGGCTCGCGTGTGCGTGTCTGGGGTGCTCGTGGGGTTGGGCTAGGGTGAGGTGAGAGAAGAGAGATAGCGGGGAAGGACCAGAGCATCGCGCGTGTGAGTTTGCTCATTGGAGCTCTCGGGCGGCCGGCGCGCGTGTGTGCTGGGGCAAGAGGAGGGAGAAGAAGGAGGGGGACAGAGGCATGGCATGTCGTAGACGTCGAGGCGCGTCGTCGGGTGCACTGGGAAGGCTCGAGGTGGCCGGAGGCGTTTGTAAGGGGGCGTTTACAGTGCGGGTGTGCACTGTAGCACGCTCTGGAGCATGCCAATTGCATGCCATGGCATGCCTTTGGCTTGTAGGGCGCGGCCACTTGTGTCTAGGTTGCTTAGGGAGGAGTAAACAAAGGGGAGAGGGCCTTGGATGCCCTGGACAGCCAGTAGGAGAAGAGAGAGGTTGAGGGAGAGAGGGAAATAGGCTGTCCAGAGAGAGAAAGTGGGGTTTTACCCCTCCAATAATTGAGATATGGATTTGCCATTGCTATTGGAGGTGCAAGGGGACTAGGAAGGGCTGTGGTAAAAAGTTGAGGCCATGGATAAGAGTGGAAGTGGTCAAAATAGGGGTTCTAGTAAAATGGCAGAAGGTGTTTGTTGCTGGTTTGGGCAAGAAGATGAACTCCTCTTGTCATGAGGCTTGACAGGGTCAAATGGCATGAGATAATAATAGGTTCCACCAAGATTGAGTCCATTTGGGCAAAGTTTCCAATGCAACTTTTGTAAACCCTAGAAATTAGCAGAAATGAACTTGTGTAGATCTAGTTGAGCAAATCACTTCTCCTTGATGCACCACTTGGTGTAGTGGCCTCATTTGGTCATGTCAATATGCTCACCAAAGTTGGGGTCAAGTAGATGTCAGATTTCGGGATCCGGCAGACCCTTGAGGTTCGAACACTGGGGTGCGCGCGGAGATTTTGCCCTCTACCTACCTGCTCCTCGCCGCCTCGTTAAGATCTAAACTACTGAAGGAACAACACAAGAGACACAGAGTTTATACTGGTTCAGGCCACCATTGTGGTGTAATACCCTACTCCAGTGTGTGGTGTGGTGGATTGCCTCTTGGGCTAATGGTGAACAGTACAAGGAAGAACAGCCTCGCGAGGGTCTGTTCTTGGCTGGGACGATGAACTACTAGGAGGAGTTCAGTCGCTCTCTCTACTGGTGTCTTGGTGAGGATCCTGTCTTGCTTGCTATGATACTACTTGATTCTAGCTCCTGGATTCTGGATGCCTCTTCCCTGGGGGTGGCTAGTCCTATTTATAGGCAAAGGCCCTGGGCCTCTTCCCAAATATTGAGCGGGAAGGGCGCCAACAGTTGGTGATTTTGAAGGGGAACATCAGGTACACTTATCCTGACTAAAGTTGGTCCTCGGCTGTCAAAGGCTCTGGTGGTGACGCCTGCTTGGGCTCCACAATGACTTCCTTCTTGCCGTTGGGCTGTTCTTGGTCTTGTTGCACCGAAATGGATGCCTTTGCTTGATGCTCTCGCCTGCGCTTGCTCCCTTTGCACCAAAGAGGAAAGGAGGACACTGCACGGGCTGGCGCCCGACTGGTGCCCTTGGTCGTCATGGCTTGCGTCATGGGCACCTCGCGAGGTACCCCGCCTTGATATCTCCGCCTCCTCGTGAGCCAGCCTGATGAGGGCGCCATGCCTGAGGAAGCTCCTTGTCGTCCGCCCCACGAGGCTTGGCCCCTCGCGAGGGTCTTGAGCTTGTGTTGATGAAGATGGGCTGTGCTGGGCCCCCCTTTGAGCCACGCCACAGGCCGCAGGTAGGCAAGTCTGGGGACCCCCATTCCCAAAACGCCGACAGTAGCCCCGGGGCCCAAGGCGCGCCCGGACTTGGCCGAGCAGAGGGGCGAAAGGGCAAGTGCAAAGTGCCGCGGGCCCTAACAGCCTACGGCCTTGGGTGCCGCGTGGCGGTTGATTGGACGTGGGCGCCTCAGCAACCGCGCGAGTTGACAAAGGAGCGGCATCTGTCTAGGCTTTGCCTCCTTTGCTTTCTCCGGTTGCTGCTCAGATCCCCTTTCTTGCGCCTCTCCTTCCTGCCTCCGAAATCTTCAGATCTACTCCGATCGCGCGCCCTAGCAAGACATGGCGCCTCGCCAGGCCCCGACCGGAGCTTGGTATTCATCCGCCTTGGACTCGCCGAACGTGTCGGAGGCGAGCCTTGCCCGGGTGCAGCAGATGGCAGCGGCGCAGGGCATCTACGGGGCGAAGGTGTTCAAAGCCGGTTCTGCCCTCCCTGAGGGCCAAGGGAGCACCTTCTATCCGCTCTTTGTGAGCGCCATTGTTGCCGGTCTGGTGCCTCCCTTTTCTGAGTTCTTCTTCTCTGTCCTCCGCCATTACAAGCTTCAAGCTCTGCATCTCCACCCCAACTCTGTCCTTCTTCTGGCAATCTTCGCCTATTGTTGTGAGGCTCACGTAGGGGTGAAGCCCTCAACGGCCTTGCTGCGCCACTACTTCTCCCTACGGACCTCTCATGGTCCCGTCTCTGCGTGCACGAGCTTCGTCGCGTACGGTAGCTCCATCACCATTTCGAACCCCGGGAAGAGGATTGAGGGCTTCAGGGGCAAGTGGGTCTTGGTAGATGTTGGACGCATCCACCCTTGGCTGATCTTGCCAGGGGGGACCCCACGAGCTCCGACGACTGGTCTCGAGTGGAGCTCACGGACCCCCGTGCGAGGCTGGTGTTGGAGAAGATGGACGCGGATCTGAGGCCGGCCAGCATGGTGGCGGCGAAGCTGACTGGCGCATTGCTGCTGAGGGATTTCCTGGAGCATCAACTGGCTCCGCTTCGTCAGTACTCACTTCCGATGTGGAGGCCCCACCCGAGCCCCGCGGTCTTGGCCGACGAGGATCTGGCTGTGGTCCTCCAGTCTTTGGTCGGGGGCGACATGGCGAGGTTGGAGGGCGCTCCTACGCCCCTGTTCCTCCTCGAGGACTGGGAGCAGGTAGTGGAGTCCATGCCCGTCTTCAACGGGGACGGGCCCGTGCCCGCGGAGGCTCCCAAGGACCCGGTGGACGTGTCCTCCGGCGACTCCAGCAAAGAGAAGGAAGAAGGGGAGCGGGAAAAAGGGCCTGACTCCGAGGCGACCGACGGAGAATCTAGGGCTCCCCCACTCGGTGCAGGTCCCGCGCTCTCCGCCTCTCTCTGAGTGATGACGACGAGGATGATGACGAGCAGGGCGGCAGGAGCCTGCCCCCGATCGCGAAGAAGGACAGGACCGGGCTGATCCCCCGCGGGTCTGCCCCGGCCCCGAGGTGATCCGTGGACGCGCCTCCTGCTCCCGAGCTGCTTGAGGCTGATCCTTGCAGCCGGCTCTCGTGCGTCAAGTACGGCCGGAGGCTGCTCGAGCTCGCGAGCGACGACCTGTAAGTGCTTGATTCCTGTCTTATTTCTTGTTCTCTTGCTGAGGCTTGACGTTCGTAGCTCCCGTCTAGGCTGGTGCCCGCGGCAAAGAAGTTGAAGGGAGCTCCTGAGGTTCCATCCAGGGCAGCGCCTCTGCCCGCGGAAGAAGGTGACCGTGACGCACGGGCCTCTCCTACCCGGGCGTCCTCGCGAGGTCTGGCTGAGCCGGCTGGGGAGAGCCGGTAGGAGCCCGGAGTCACGATGCTCAGGTACCCCCCCTTTAACTCGCAAGCTTGGTTAGATGTAGGAGCTCTACGTCCTCGGGTCCCGGCCCTCGAGCTGGTCTCAGCCGTCGCTGGTATGCCAGGTCGTGATGCCGTGGACAAGGCCAGAGGGTGAGGGCTGGAAAGCCGGTAGGAGCCCTGAGTCGCGATGCTCAGGTACCCCCCCCCCTTTAGCGCGCAAGCTGTCGACATCAAGGAAGAAAAGGTGCCACGAACAGGCACCAAATAACAAGCACGATGGGTCGAACGCATGGCCCGAAGATAAATGCAAAAAAGGGGTACACGCAGCTGGGTCTGACCCGAGCGACTTGGGGATGATGCAGCCCGAGGGGCGCCCCCAACAAAGTAGGCTAAGAACATGAATCAAAAGGGATACACGCCGCAGGGACAGACCCACGCGGCCTGGGAATAATGCAGCCCTGAGGGTGCTCCCAGCTGGAAACGAAACTTGAAATATGTCACCTGATAATGTTGACGACGAAGGGGTGTTGAAGTAGCAGGCACGGTGGGCTGCGGGAGCCGATCCTCACGAGCCCCCAGGCCCCCTGGCCTCGAGAGGCTCCGGAGGCGCTGGTGGCTCCTCGCGGACCATCACCATCTCTGCCAGGGCTGCGGAACGCCTGACCTCTTGAGCCTCCAGGATGCCCCTCATGAGGCGCTGGTACGTGGCAGCCAAGTTCAGCAAGCCATAAGGCATGCAAACGTAGCTGTGGGGTGGACCTTCGCAGCGCCCCACTTGCGAGGGCCAGAGGCGCTCCTGAGAGGCGGCTCGGTTGAGCCCTGGTATGTCGATGCAGACGCACAGTCCACCATCCTCGCCTGGATGGGGGGCCGCACTGCCTCTCATGACTCTTGACTCCTGTAGCTCCTGAATGGCCTTGATGACGCACTCCTGAGGGTTTGGCCCTCCTTGCCTTGCTCCTTCTTGAGGGAAACATGCTTAGAAACATGCCTCCAAGTGGTGCCCAAGCGCCTCCCTCGTGACCCGGGTGAGGTCGACAGCCCTCCAGGGGAGAGCCCCCGAGCCCTGCCTGAGGAGGGCGCCGGGCGCGCTTCCCTATGCGATGGAAGGAGGTTCCCCTTGAGCAGGCATGGGCCCTGAGGGGCCTGCCTCCTGAGGGGCCGGGCCGGACGATGTCTTCTTCTTCTTGGGGGCGGTCTCGGGAAGCCTCGTGCTTCCGCTATCCGGGTCTTCCAGTGATGCGGCCTGAAAGGCTCATTCCAGGGAGCACACCGCGTCTTTCTCTTCGCAGGGCACCGTGATGACTCCGCCACTTCCTGGCATCTTGAGGATGTTGTAGCCGTGGTGGGTTACGGCCATGAACTTGGCCAGCGCTGGGTACCCGAGGATGGCGTTGTATGGCAGGCGAATGTGGGCGACGTCGAAGTCGATGAGCTCGGTGCGGTAGTTTTCGCGCGCCCCAAAGGTGACAGGGAGGCGGACCTTCCCAATCGGGACCGTGGAACCGTTGGTGACTCCGGAGAAAGGCTTGGTTGGCTGAAGCTGATTGTAGGGCACCTGGAGATTGTTGAATGTTTCCACGGACAGGACGTTGAGCCCTGCCCCGCCATCGATGAGGGTCCTGGTGACTAGCACGTTGCTGATGATTGGGGAACAAAGCATTGGGAGGACTCCGGCTGTGGCCGCGCACTTGAGCTGATCCGCTGAGCTGAACGTGATGGTGCACGCCGACCACCTGAGAGCGCGCGTGGCCTCGACCTTGGGGAGGACTGCATTTACTTCGCGGGCGAACTGCTTGAAGATGCGTTGAGAGGCTGGGGCTTGAGCTCCGCCTAGGATGCAAGCGATCGCACGTGGCTCCTGGAAGCCCCCAGCCCCCTCGTCCTGATGACGGTCCTCATTTCTCCTTGGCTGCGGCGGCAGCGGAGGGAGGCCTGCGTTGCCTTGCGGGCGATCTTCGTGAGGCTGATCCCTCCAGTCTCCCTCGCGAGGCGGGTCCTGCCAGCGATCCTCGTGAGGTTGGTCGCGCCACCCTTGGCGAGGGTCGCGGTCTTCCCAGCGCCCTGAGTTCCTTCCTCCTCGTCTGCCGTAGCCCCGGTCGCTGCGGTCGGGACGTCGGCCGATCCTTCCTTCACGCACGGCTCGGAGCTCTTGGCATTCATTGGTGTTGTTGGTGTGGAGGTCGTGGTACACGCAGTACCTGCTGCCCTTGGAAGATTCGGGCTGATCTCTGCCCCGCTTGGTGTCTGGTTCTGCCGCGAGCACGGCAGCCCCCTTGCGCTTCACATCCTTGGCCTTGGGTTTCTTCTCTTCTGGGTCTGCGGCAGGCAGCTCGAGGAAGGAGAGACGCCCTTCCTCATCCCTGACGCACTTGGTCGCCAAGTTGAATAGCTCCAAGAAGTGCATAGGTCTTCATGCATCTCCAGCTCCTCCTTCATCTTGACACCGCGCACGCCGTCGGAGAAGGCTGAGATGATGGCCTCCTCGGTCACCTTGGGAATCTTGAGGCGTGTGTTGTTGAAGCGCTGGATGTACTTCTGCAGGGTTTCCCCTGGTTACTGCTTGATACGGGGCATGTCGCTCACGGCGGGTGGCCGGTCGCGAGTACCCTGGAATTTGGCGATGAAGCGGGTGCGCATCTCGTCCCAGGAGGAGATCGTGCCTGGAGCCAGGTTCAGGAGCCAGGTGCGGGCCCCGTCCTTGAGCGCCATGGGAAACCAGTTCGCCATGACCTTCTCGTCTCCGTTGGCAGCCTCGATGCCCAGCCCGTAGAGCTGGAGGAACTCTGCGGGATCAGCCGTACCGTCGTAGCGAGGAGGCAGGTCTGGCTTGAACTTGCCGGGCCACGCGACGCTGCGCAGCTCAGCGGTGAAGGTGCGGCAGCCCGCTGTGGCCACGGGAGGCCTTAGGTGACGAAGAGCTTGGTCCTGCGGTTCCCCATGCGCTGCAGCTGGGAGCAGCGCGGGGTCTTGACGTGCTGGAGCAGGAGCGTGGTCGTGACGAGCCGGAGAGGGGAGCGCTCGGGCAGCTTCTCGCGGGCGAGGGACTTCTTGGCCGCTCTGCTCCTGTCGCGCTCGCGCCTGACGGAGCGGGTTCCGCCGAGGGGCCACGCGCCTTGGGGCCAGGGCGCCTTCTTGAGGGGGAGGCGGCTGAGGCGCCCCCGGAGCTTCGTCGTCCGTGCAGGGCGGGGTGCGGTGCAGCGGGACGGACGGCGTAGGAGAGCCCCCTGCGGCACGGACGAGCTCGGCGAGGCCGTCGAGCCATTCTTCGTAGACGTCGTCGACGGGACGGTAGTGCAGGAGCTCGTTTGCCGCGATGAGTGCAGCTTGAGCCTCCATGGGCGCGCGGAACGCGCGAGACGAAGAACCAGCTGGGGTGAGCAAGGGTGTGGCAGTGCGGCCGTCTTGCCTCACGGAGGGATGCTGGGACAATGCTTGCTGCTCGTTCCCCGCCCGGCCGATGGCGGCGTTGACGGCAGGTGACGGGGAACGATGAGGGCGCTCGCCGACGGGAGCCGTCTGGGCAACACGGGAAGCGAGGGCGGCTCGGCGCTCGGCGCGGGCCCGACGAGCGTCAGACATGGATGCGATGGTCGGAGAAGAACAGGACGACGGAAGACGAATTCTGGCGCACCCCCTACCTGGCGCGCCAAATGTCGATTTCGGGTTCCGGCAAACCCATGAGGTTCGAACACTGGGGTGCGCACGGAGATTTTGCCCTCTACCTACCTGCTCCTCGCCGCCTCGTTAAGATCTAAACTACTGAAGGAACAACACAAGAGACACAGAGTTTATACTGGTTTAGGCCACCATTGTGGTGTAATACCCTACTCCATTGTGTGGTGTGGTGGATTGCCTCTTGGGCTAATGGTGAACAATACAAGGAAGAACAGCCTCGCGAGGGTCTGTTCTTGGCTGGGACGATGAACTGCTAGGAGGAGTTCAGTCGCTCTCTCTACTGGTTTCTTGGCGAGGTTCATGCCTTGCTTGCTATGATGCTACTTGATTCTAGCTCCTGGATTCTGGATGCCTCTTCCCTGGGGTGGCTAGTCCTATTTATAGGCAAAGGCCCTGGGCCTCTTCCCAAATATTGAGCGGGAAGGGCGCCAACAATAGGCCATTTTGAAGGGGAGCATCGGGTACACTTATCCTGACTAAAGTTGATCCTCGCCTGTCAAAGGCTCTGGTGGTGACGCCTGCTTGGGCTCCACAATGACTTCCTTCCTGCCGTTGGGCTGGTCTTGGTCTTGTTGCACCGAAATGGATGCCTTTGCTTGATGCTCTCGCCTGCGCTTGCTCCCTTTGCACCAAAGAGGAAAGGAGGACACTGCGCGGGTTGGCGCCCGACTGGCGCCCTTGGTCGTCATGGCTTGCGTCATGGGCACCTCGCGAGGTACCCCGCCTTGATCTCTCTGCCTCCTCGTGAGCCAGCCTGATGAGGCCGTGCCTGAGGAAGCTCCTTGTCGTCCGCCCCATGAGGCTTGGTCCCTCGCGAGGGTCTTGAGCTTGTGTTGATGAAGATGGGCCGTGCTGGGCCCCCCTTTGAGCCACGCCGCAAGCCGCAGGCAGGCAAGTCTGGGGACCCCCGTTCCCAGAACACCGACAGTAGAGAAAGTTGATAGTACAAAGTTGTTCAAATTAGATTCTGGTCAGAGAGGGTTTTGGGGCACTTTGATCAATATAACATTTTCTCCAACTTGTGCCATTTGGTCTAGATGAATGATTAGACCATTTGAGCATGTTCACAAGATTTGAGAGCATTTGGACATGTTTGGCAATGTAAAGTTGCTCAAACTTCAAAATGGACAGAAATGGTTTTGAGGGGATTTCATGGGGTTATACTATTCTCCATGACATGGTACTTGTCAAGATCATCCAGCATGTCATATGTGACATGCTAGAATTTTCTTGGAATTTTTGGATAATATTTCCTTTGTAAATATTTCAAAAGCTTGAAATATCCAGAAAGGGTTTTTGAGGGATTTGACCAGTATTTTGAACATGACCATGTGTTGAAACTCTTATATATGGACAATATATGTCCACTGAGTTTCCCTAGGTTTTTGTCAAATATTTTTGAAACAATAAAATGATTTTTCCCTATTAAAGACCATTTCTGGCCTTAAGAAAAAGCTTTTAAATAAAATAGGAAAATAACTTTTAAAATTATATTTTTTTGGTTTTGGTGAGTCCTATACCTAATAGGTTTCAAATATACTCAATGTTTTTCATACCCCAAATCAAGTACTTGCAGTGCAAACCTCAATTCAGGGGTTTTTGGAAAACTAAATTTATAAAATACTTTTTGGCCAAATTATTTGTGTAAGAAAATTCTATACTGTACTATACACATGGCATGATCATTGGGCAGAAGTTTTGGATCAAGGAGAAGGAGTATAAGAGTTGGAGGATTTATTTGACTTTTAGAGCACTTGCAAGCAACCGACAAAATCCAATCAAGGCAAAGTCCAAAACACACAAAAGTTTTTGTCAAACCACATTTTATCATTATTTATCACATTATGTGTTGTGCCATGAAAATCAGGGTGTGACAGTCCGGTGCATTGGACGAAGGCTTCGGCGGGTGCGTTGTACAGTGCTTTCGGTGAGGCGGATCTGTTGCCGAGGACAAGGGCTTGTATGAAGGGCCAACGAAGGGGCGGGCGAGGGAGTCAGTGAAGGGCCTACGCTGTGGTGGACGAGGGCGCCGGTTAAGCAGATCTAGTGCGGTGTACCATGATGGCGGTCAAGGAGATCTAGAGTGGTGGACAAGCCAGTCGCTGAAGCGGCTCGGGTGAAGTGGTGAGTTGGCAGTTGGGGGTTCTAAGGTGTGGAAGGTAGATCCGGCGGGGTGTGAGGTCCACCGCTGCGGCGGAGGACTAGATTCGGCGGCTTTCCGTGGTTGGGGGGTCGGGGAGGGGAGGGGGAGGGGCTCTGGGGAAGAATGTTGAGGGCAAAGAGGGGAAAACAATGGAGTTACCAAAGCAGTCCTTTTCCGTTCATGTGGCAGGGGTAAAACAGGAATATCGCAGGGCTAAACTTTCGAGAGCGTGATATTTTGATGTGAGCGGGAAGTTTGAAAGCTTTTGGCGCCTTAAATTATAAGTATTCTGCTCTCGTACGGCCGACTATGATATCATGGCCGACAATTTGTTTGATTTGCACGCAAAAAAAGTGCAAGTTTTGAAAATCAATGTCTCCAACTCGAAACTTAGATTGTCCATTCAATTCAAATATGGATCATTGAGTTACTACAAGCAAATACCATCATACGGTCCAATTCAAATGAAATTCCAAATGTGTTTATCCTAAATATGATGAAAAAAGCAAAAATGTGTATGTGTATGAATAAAGTGAATGATTATAAAGTTTGAACATGCCCATATGTGTATATCTCTAGCTTTGATATATGAATTTGAAATCACGAAATTCCGGCTTAAAAATGTACCTCCGTTTAAATGAATTACAAAAGCTAATGATGGAGTCGAATTCCAAAATTCCAATCTTAGGTTTGTAATTCTGGTACATCAAGGTATATCATGCATGTTCAAAAGTATCGTTATCTCGTAGTACAAACTGTGAAACAAATTGATCAACCATGAGTGCACAATATCTCAATTACGCTAAAGTCCCTCAAATATAGACACCTCACTCTTTATCTGAAGTCACCCCCCCACCACCACCACAACCACCACACACACACACACACACACACACACATAGAGAAGTCGTTCTCTCCCCCAGACACCAACACACGAGCACATTAACATCCCTCTCTCTTGTAAAGTCCGGACCCCAACATAGGTCTCTATCACTTTGTCTTCCGGGCATGCACACATCTCTTCCCTCACTCTCTAGGTCTCCAGCTATCTCTCTTACCCAAGCACATGCACTATGTAGAGTGTATATTTCCCATACACACAAAACGTCGCCCCCAAACGTCTATCGCCCTAGTTATGTGGTTCTCGCGCACTCACCTCACACACCACCCCCACTACAAACAAGCACACTTTGTCTCCTTGTGCACCACTCTCCTCTTTCTATCTCTCCCACATGCGGGCCCTCCCCAGCTCCTTCCCTGTATACATATATGTCGTGACTCTTTGCATAGCTCCCTAATGTATAATCATTCTCGATTTCGCACATTGTTCTCTACACCATCTATTCTAGATCTCTCATGAAGTCCCTATCACACACACGATGACTCGCTTCCCCTGCGTCTTCGTTCATAGGCCAATTTCGGACAACATCAACATTGTCTCCCTATCTATACGCCATTTATGGACACAAACGACCCCTCTCGCCCCCTCTCTTCCTCTCTCTCTCTGTCTCTCTGTCTCTCTCTTTCTCTCTCTCTCTCTCTCGTTGCTAGCTCTCTCTTTCTCTCGCTCTCACACCCCTCTCCCACACACAAACTCGATGTCTCTTCCAAATACTATGCTCCCCCCGCCCGCACCCGTGCTATCTCGCTACTACACATGTCACACCATTCCCCCTTCCCTTATACTAGGTTTACATCATCAGTGGTCTCTCTACTCCACATACACTCTCTCCCTGTCACACACAAACGCGTGCACAAACACACACAGACACGCACAAACACCCATTTATCTGGATCCTCATCTCTCCCCATGTCCGCATGTGTATCTCACACACTCACTCTCTAATTATGTATATGTGTCTCCACGTTACACAACACAAAGCCCCATGTACATGTCTCTCTCTATCCTCCACACACATAGACACAAAGAATTTGTTATCATTGCCTCAATCTCTAACATATCGCACACGCACTCTCTCTCTCTCTCTCTCTCTCTCTCTCTCTCTCTCTCTCTCGCAGACACGCTCAACAAGGGTTTCCCCGTGAATAACTTACCGTCTACTCATCAACAGTCGTGGCAGTACGGCGAACACGAGACCTGAAAAAGAATAAATCTACACGTGCTTAGACCACCCAGTAGGACTAGACCAAGCCAAAAAGCGCGCCGCCGTCACCCCCTCCTTGTCGGCGACGGGAAAATCTTTGTTTTACACAGTCAAGAAGTCATTGTGCTAAGGCCCCACATGCCGAGGCGTTGAATATAATTTAGATGCTAGTTTACGGAAGCAAGTATCGATATTACATTTGTATCTCCATACTTATATTTCTTCTTTTATAAAAAACCGAGTTGGTGATGATGGTACGTGTGCCATCTTGCAATATAGACCGTCTGATCTATATCTGACGGATGGAAATTAAACTAAAAGATACCCGCACCCCTCTCCACATTTGCAGACAAGGCCTTCCCTCGTTCATCCTTATCTCCAACAAACCTCATTGTTGAGCAAATAAGAAAGGAAGCCTCTGGAACAAACTGGCCTAGTGGCCGCTCCCGGCGTCGTCAATCCCCATGCCTCCGCTCAGTCCGACCACCAACCACCACCACACCCAACTCCTCTTCACCTTATCTCATATTTCTCGAGATATCATTAGGCTTTACACATGGGATTACTCCCGCAAGGGTCAATCACAACAAGTGTTTTTATAAAAAAATGCATCTTGATGTTCCGTTAATGCACGGATCTTGCTAGTACTCCTACACAAGACTAAGTTGGTGATGCTGGTGTGTCTGCCATCCGTCGTTACTGACAATTAGATCTACATCTAACGATTCTGAGGTAAGTTGTTGCCTTTTCTCACCAACATCCCACTTGTCTACCAATTTGCAGAAAAACCCATAATTAGTATTTTAAAACCAACCACATCCCTCCCTGACCTCCAAAACAGCCCAAGGAATATATTATAATTGAAACATAATATACATATGTATATCAAAATTAGGGTGTTTTGTACCAAGTTTGTGAATAAGTATTATTCTAATTATGATTCGTTGCAATGGACATGAACATTGCTAGTATTTTCAACCATGTATTTTTTTCTAGTATTCCATAGTTTCGAGTTTTCCATCAAGATATTAATCAGTCATGGTTGATATTTACTTTCAATCATGTACACATATGCACTATGTAACTAGCCTTGCTTATTGGCTTCCAAAGCTTAACATTCACTCCTACTTACAATATGTAGAGTATTTAACAAAAAACTACCACTTTCAACCAGCCCTAGGAAGAATCTATTGTACAAAAAATAGCAAAAACATACCCAAAATTTCTTAATCCATGCCAAAAACTTCTAGTACTATCTAGTACTCCTACCGATTAGGTTCGTTTAAACCCATTTATGACTGGGTTGGCCCACACGTCCGTGCTGACGAGGCAGCTTAAACCAACACATTTTGTTTGACCGTTGACATGAGGGACCCACATCTGACCTTCTATCCTGTTATTCCCCCTCAAATCATTATTTTTCCTGAACATTACTTCAAACAGTACTGATGCCTGTTCGTCGGTCGCGCCGGTGATGAGCGAGTTGGCCGCCGCTCCGCCGGACGGGCCGGACGCCGCGCTGGCCTCCGCACGGGTTGGCAGGCTGGCCCGAGAGTGACACACGAGCGAGCAAGCCGCCCCGCGGGCCTTCGCTCGAGCCAGATAGCTGGCTTGAGCGCGGCGCGCACAAGCAAGCCGCCATGCTGCCGTGCCAATCTAGCTAGCAAACCTTGCAGACAAGCAGCTGGACGGAGCTATCTTGGCTAGCTAGCGGCCGCGAGCGCCGGACGGAGCTGGCATCCGGGTTGCCGCAACATGGGCTCCGCGCCGCCGGCGGTTTTGACCTCGCCTTCTGCCGGCGGTGGTAGCTGCGTCCCATGGCCGAGGATGACTAGGTGGACGGGCCGGAGGTAGGAGGTCACTCGAGGATTTTGGTTGGTAAGAGCATGTACAATGGTTGATAAGGTGGTCTTATCTTAAGTCTGTCACGTATGCAAGTGGTAGTAGTTTCTTGGCATTTTAGTGGTTTATTGCATTATTAGGGGTTTCTTGTAAGGAACAATGTATGTACTACTAGCGACAAAAGGCGATTCTAGGTTGCGTTGTACTCCAACGAGTACTACTAGTGGTCGCTGGAGTGTATACCTCGTTTTGCGGGTTCGATCCCGCCGAACACACGGCGGCCATTTTTTTAAAATAGTACTAGTACTACACTTCGCTGCGAGCCAATATTTTACACGGGTAGTTTGAGTTTTGAAGTCAAACGGACGTGCGGCCCCACAATCTGGGTGCACTGGACAGCCTAGCCACGTGAACGGGTTTTCCTTCCCAGCATCCCGTGGCTCGCGTGCTCGCCCTAGCCGCACCTCGCTTGCAGCTTCCTCATCACCTAGTAGTAGCATATTTAAACTAGCGCCTCCCAATTAAGCCTGAGGAGCCGGAAAAGCCTGGCGGGACATTGGGAACTGTGCAATATGACTCTGTACTCTATGTAAAGTGTTGTACTACTAGTACTCTGTAGCTTGTGGCGTTGCACGCATGGACTTCACTCCATTATCGGCTCTACTATAAAATAAATTCCTCTTGATGTGTTTTTTTTGAAACGGAGGCAAAAGCTTTGCTTCATCTCATTCATAAAGAAGGAACTACTAACAAAGTTCGACGAGATCCATTACACCTCGACAAATGGAAGCGAAAAGCCTAGTCTCGCTGTATCAAATAACTCAAATGTTCTGCCCCTGCAGACTGCAGTAACCGTCGCTGATAAACAGGCTGCTAGTGTGTGCATCAGAGGAGCGGCTGAGTAGGCCAGCTACTCCTACGTGAGAGGAGCGGCTGAATATAGCACCGAGAGTAACCACTAGGCAACTACGCAGGTGTACTTCCCCTGCATTGATAGTACAACGATGGTTCTACAGAACAATAGTACCCTCCACTTCCAACTGTAGCTCCTTGGCCCTGAGATTCAAGAGTTCAAAACTGGTGCACTATACTAGACTAGACTAGAAGTACAGCACGTCGCACTAATACTCGTAGTTGAGAAAAGTAGTACTGATACTGCTACAGTACGAGTACGTACTCCTCCGTCACATAATGTAAGACATTTTTTGACACTAGTTAGCGTGTACAAAAAATGGCATTTTTTGACACTAGTTAGCGTGTACAAAAAATGGCAAAAACATACCCAAAATATCTTAATCCACGCCAAAAACTACTAACTAGTGCCAAAAATTTCTTACTAGTGCTATTATCTATTATATAATTAAAACAAGAGACAAACGAGACACTAGGTGTGTCCACACAGATTAAATTATCTTGATCCTTAATTTTAGATATGAACATTCGAGATTAAAAGATGCAAACATTACGTAAAAATATTAGATGTACAAGTAGTGCAACATGTCACGTCAACTAATGCAAGGTGTAATATTTACATGTAAAAGTAGCGGCATGGAAAATAAAAAAGTAGTACGGCGTGTCACGGGGCAACCAACGCTGAGGTGAATAACACGGATAACAAAAATAGAAGTCTAACATGCAAACGTACAAAAGAATAGCAACCAATGCACGTGTAATGAAATTTCCAAAAGGGACACATGTAAACAAGACAAGTCTTAGATTTCCATACGGTCTTGGCCAGATAACCCAGCCACCTCAACCCATATATAAACAAAAGAAGTCCAACCGGCCCAAGCACACACCAAAGAATTAGACGGTCATCACCGTGACTTGAAGATGCTAGAAGAAAATCAGTCCCACAATGAAACTAAGACTAAAAAATAACATGAAAATAAGGAAAAAAATGCAAATAGAAGTCCAAATACATACATCAATATAATTACAATAATATAAATAAAGTTCTAGCCGCGCAAATGCGCGGGTGCACCAGCTAGTTTACAGTATAATGCAATCCCATAACGTTCCATAATGCTAGTACTAGTAGTAAATAATAGCGTCACCCCTTCGCTGAGGAATAATCTACAGTTGGAAGGGACGAGTCCCTGCGGTTACTACGCTCTTATCTCCTCCTCGCCAGTTCCCCTCCCCCTGAAGAGAAGGTAGTTCGTCGCTGCTCCCATGGATTCGCCAGGCGGTTCTCCTCCTTGTCGGGGCTGGGAGACCTTGCAGGAAAATCCTCTAGGAGAAATTGCACGCCGCTCCGACGTCCTCACCGCCGCAAGACTCGGTGCTTCCTGCACCAACTTTTTCAAGACGCTGCTTAAACAGGTTTGGGAAAAGGCCATGCTTGTTGGTCTTCCATGCGTCCTCGAGGATAAGGTTCTTCTATGGGACAATCCTTCGAACAGTCCACCGCTCCCTGGCCATGGTTGCACGTTGACTCCGATAGAGTTGCCGACGTTGAGAGGTAGTCAGATTTTTTCCGATGAGCAGGTCAGTAATGGAGTTTGATCATGTAGTACTTAGTTATTCCATTTCCATCCCGTAATTTCTCTGCTGCCCACCGTCTTATATATAGGTTTGGGTCGGTGCCAACGAAGATTGGCTTGCATACCTCCGGCCGGATACCATCATCATTTTGCACAACATCCACAACAGTGCGGCCGTTCAGGTAGACCCCTTCTCCACCATTGGGATCGGCCTTCCGGACTGGCTGGGCTTGAATACGTATGATGATTCCTACATGAGATTGAAGAAGATAGCAATTGCGGACCCGCCGACGAAGCGACGCGGCTACGACGATTACTATCTCATCGCGGTGTTCGACATAAGGATTGCCATCAATGCAAGACGCAGTAATGGCAGAGGCTGGCGCATGTTGGCGGCGGCAGATTTGTACCCCTACACGTTCGAAGACGTCGTGCGCCATCTAGGACGCATCTTTGCGGTGACAAGCCAGGGGACTTGTTTCATCTAGTTGCCATCCTACGGTATGGGAGATTACAAACGGAATGCACAAACCATCATTTGCATCCCTAACGGTACTCCATTATTTTGCAAGGACCAGTCATCCCCCGATCAAAATAAGATCGCCGATCCTGGATGTGCATTTGCATCCGCGATTCGGTCTAACCTGGAACCTTGTAGCTGACTTTGGCATATTGGGATCAACTATCTTAGCAGTCGTTACCCATGATACCACTAATGTGCAAAGTGGTCACACAATCTACCACGATCGGACCATCACCATCTACCCAGGTATTCCATTTTTTAACCCTCTCGCCTTCTCTTTCATTGTTGTACTAGTAGCATACTTAGTACTAATAGTAGGAGTACTTTTTACCTTGGAGGACGCGTATAGCTAGCTGGGCCCTTGAAGACTTGAACCCACTAGCTGCCACCATTTTTTGTTTTTCCATGTCTTACTATCTCATCCATGTAGCCAAGAGTGGCTATATATAATAAGCTGGTTATTTTACTTCCTCTATACCGGAGTAGTACTATTTGCTGCACAGTATTACTGACCGCCAAATTTGAGCACAACATTATTATGCATGGACCTTGACTATGTACGTCACCATGTGTCTAGAGTTGGGATGCCGCGTGTACCAGATGAACGGCGCCGAGTTCGACCCCCGTGATGCTACATGGGTGCCGAGGAACACTCTTGGAGAGTACTCGCTTTTCATCGGGGACAGCTACCCCATTGTGAAGCAGATGCAACCTTCTATGCACGACACGGAAGGCCTGCCGTTCATGAAGCATGGTTGTGTCTTCATTGTGCACCACCGGATGAACGACATGCTGGGACACGCTATCCCTGATTTATGCCGCTTCAGCTTGGATGAGTCTCCACCGTGTGGAACCGGACTAGAAAGCTGCGACAATGATTCCCGTTGCCCACCACTATGGATCGTGCCATCCATGAAGAACACCTGGGACTGGAAACTGGAGGAGGACATGCATGTAGCCCATCTATAACGTGTAAGTGGAGTACGGTAATTGTGAATGGTAGCGTTGTGAATATATGTAGACTAGTCGTGCACAAATTTATAACATGAATTGGAGATGAACTTGTGTGGCATACTGGCATTTGTCCTTTAGAATTTATTACTAGTAAATGTGTTATGTGTACGTGCAACTTGTGTGGTTGTTGCACGGGCTCCAACACGCTCTTTGAGAAAAACAGGTGGCACAGCTTTGGATATACGTGACGTGGCGGCATCATACAGTTGCATCATTCGCTATAGTTGTAGTACACTGCTACTAGGACGACAACTCCTATAAAACCTTGTGCTTGGCTCTTTGCCTCTTCGGGAGGTTCAACAGTTCGTACTCATGTGAACCTTGCACTTGCCTCTTCGCCTCTTCGGAAGGTCCAACAATGATGATACTACAGTACAATATGTGTCTGGCAATCTGCCACCGATTGAACTGTTGCATGTCCACCGCGAGGGTGAGGGCGAGGGAGAGGAAGAGGGAGAGGGCGCTGTAGTCAAAACCGTCTCCTCGTCCTGCGAACCACCGCGCACGTGGGCGAGGGAGAGGCGTAGTAAGCAAGCTTCTCCTCGTTCGGTGAGTTGACGGGACACACCAAAGCAGTACTAGTACTAGTAGTAGTCCATACTACGTCCTTTCCGATTAATATGGCTTAATTTGAAACGAGAAAAATACACTAGCGGTCAACGTATGTAACAATACGCTCTTTACGATCACTATATATAGTTTTGCGTCGATTATACGATCACTAGCTCATCGTAGAGCACCGTATTGCACCCTACTGACCGGCCACATAGTCGACGTGGCACTTTGTTAACTGGTAAATTGTCACCTGGTTTCTGGGTCCCACCTTTCAGTTGGCGGAGCAAAGAAATCAGTTAAACAAAACTTTACGCAGGCGCCACACGGGTCCAACCCTTGTGCCCGAACCGCCCTGGCTGTGTATGTGAGTGCATGCACGTGTCCTCCCCCATCCTTCCAACGAAGAGTGTACATCAGCTATGAAACAAAGAGTGTAGTAGTACATGATGTACATCTACACTTCCAATGCATTTAGCCTTTAATCTAAATCGATATTGATTGACTAATGCACCAACTTGTGTTGTAGGTATAGGCTACATGTCTATCCTTAATTACAGCATGCAACGGCCTTCATTTAATCTTCTTATCTCAATGGTCGCATGCACACATAAGTCTGCTACTTTTGGGTGTTAATTATACCCTGGTCAATGTGTAAATCTCTAAATGTACAGTCTTTCACGGACGTAGGGAGTAGGTTGAGAACTTGAGCGTGAGCGTGTGTGTTGCGTCGTGTGCTGTGTGCCACATGGGTGCGTGAGTGTTGCGTGCGTCCATGTGGAGTACGTGTGAGTGTTGCATGTTGCATGCATGGGGCTTACTCCCTCCCATTGACATGTTCATATTTCAAACTTCCTCTGTTCTCTCCATATGGTGATACTCCCTCTGTTCCCAAATACTCCAGTACAGAGTAAAAGCCTCCCTCTGTTCCCAAATACGGAGTATTTATCTTTCTACAGATTTCAACAAGTGACTAGGTACGGAGCAAAATGAGTGAAGTGAGCGTAGAGGCATAGGGATACTGTAGAAAGGTAATCCTCGTGATCCATCATTCCCCATCTCGGCCAGAGAGAACTATTCAACTAGTCTTCGCAGTGAAGTGACAATACACGCTGCAGCAGATGGGACACATAATTAATAAGCTAAACCAGCGTGTTGGTGTTACTAAATCAGCCTTACCCAGTATTGCCATCATGTTTGCCAGTAGAGCACGCTTCTGCAAATACGCCTACGCACCTGTGTCCTCCATTAACGGACATATGGGACCTCTTGTGGTAGACCCACATGTCATCGGTGTAACTATTTACACTCCGGAGGACGGTGCCTATATCCTGGTAGTAGTACTAGTAGAATTGAGATTTAATGCAGTTTCTTCCCCGTCTTCCACTCTTCTTCCTCCTCTCTTCTTCTTCCTCCTCTCTTCCCCATCGTCGGCCGCATACCATTTACCCCCGCTCACTGCTCGCTCGCCCGCGCCATCTTCCTTGGTAGCTCGCGCGTACCATATCCCCCCGCTCACTGCTCGGCCACACGAGGAGAAGCTTCTTCGCTCGCCCGCCCGAATCCACTTCCCCGCTGGCTCGCACGCACCGAAAACCCCAATGGCAGAACCGACTGACACGCAGAGCCGCGATTGGAATTCTCTCCCTGATGTTCTCTTGGAGCAGATCTGTAGTCGTATAGACCTACTTAGCACCGTCCGTCTGGCCGCATGCTTGGTGTCTTTGTACCGTCTACTCGTCTCCAACCGGCCGGCTATTTTCAAGACACCCTGCTTGCTGATGCCCGATCCTCGCAGGTGGCCCATACACCGACTTGACGATCCGACGGAGGTTCCCGTGGTGCCCCTCGACATGCTACCACTACCCGTCCACCTGTCCTTCATGCGCTGCCACTACTGGGCGGGCATGAAGGACAACTGGATCGTCCTCATCCACCACACCGGTAGTCCGTGGCGTCTCGTGGATATCTACACCCAGCGAGAGATCACCCTTCCATCGTTGGATACCGCCGACATCGAGCCTCGCGGCCCGCCGGACACTCCTGCCTACTACGCATGAGACGCGTCAAGCTTTTGGCTCGACCTCTGTTTGCAGAAAGTTGTAATCTGCGAAGTGCCCACACCATCAGAAGACTACATGGATTACAAGCTCATTACCTTGTTCAACATTGGATTAGTCTATCTGGAATCCAGTCTCCATACATGGTTATGGCTCATCATCAATCCTGTTGAGGCAACATTTCTGTCTGATGCTATAGTGCATGATGGCATCGTTTACGCGGTCGATGCACAGATTGGCTGCCTATACTAGTGGAATCTATCGTCGTGTAATTTTTCTATCTCATCTCATCTTTACCTTATGAATACGACTGCCTGTTCATTTGTTACAAATTTAGAATGCATAGCATGTCTATAACCACATCATTACTATATGTTCCTCTCATTTCCTAGATTTTAATGACCACACATGTTATTGTTAGAGTTGATATGAGAACAATTGGCATCTAATGATTGTTAGAATACATATTATGAGCATAATATCATGATTGCTATATGTTACTCTCGTTTACTAGATTTTTATAACAACGCATATTATTGCTTAGAGTTGATATGAGAATAGTAGTAGTAAGTGCTATGGTAGAATATGAGTAGGCGCTGTCATAGCTGTTTTCCTCTCATTGTTACATGATGTTTGAACCATGACATGTTGCTAGAATATGAAAGCCATTGGCTTATTTTTTTAACTTGGGGTATGATTATGACCACGGCGTTGCAATTCTTTGTCTATGATATGTGTCACTGTTATAATAATATTAATTCCACACATACTCTGAACATGATTGTTTATTTTTGTCCTTTTGGTCTCCAATTTGAATTGTTGCAGCAGACGCAAATGCGCTGGCATTCACGATTCCAGGACCTGGAATCATACCAGCCGATGGGTGCTAGTTTATCGCTCGTTCAGCTGACGACGGTCATTTGATGCTCATTCGCACATACCAAATTGACCAAACCATTACATCAAACCACATGCAGTACAATGTGTGGGGTGTTCGTGACATTGATGGCTATGGCTGCTTCGTGTTCGAGAAAGATCCTAGCTCCGTTGGGTCAAATTATTCATCATGTCCACACATTGAATTGACGTGACAACACGCTGTGCGTGAGGTGACACAAGAATCCCGGCGGCGTGTTCGGGTATTCCGGACTTCAGATTTGGAGTACCACTTATCTGTCGAAATCTTTTTTTTTCAAAACGGAGGCAAAAGATTTGCCTCATCCATTAAATAAGAGGAGAATAGAGTTTAGAGTTTTTACAAGCGCCCTTGACAAACGACATGGCAATTACTCTCATACAACTGTCGAAGAAGCGCGAGTTTTTACTCTGTCGAAATCTTTCATCATTCACTTAAAACAGTCGATTGGTAATACTTTGAGTACCATATAACTGGAATTGCCGATGCAAGTCGAAGAAGGATTGGCCGGTGCTGCCGGCTGGCGTCAAGTTCGATCCCACGGATCAGGAGCTGATCGAGCAACTTGAGGCCATAGTGAGTGTTGACAGCGCGAGATTTCAGTCTCTCATTGATTTGTTCATACCAACCATCGAGAGCGAGCACAGCATATGCTACACCCAACCTGAGAAACTTCCAGTTAAGACACCGATCGGCCGTCTACTTGCACAAACATATTCCTTTGTTTATAGCTCTATTTTTCTTTTTAGACGCAGACTTGGTGAAACAATTACAATTTGAAAGTTAATAAAAAGTGAAACAAGTGACTGCAACATGCCAAAGATGTTATGAAAATGCCAACTAGGTACAATAAAACATGTATTCCACAATACTGCAGGTATCACACTGAGTGGCCTAAGGAAGCATTTCTTCCAGCGCAATTCCAGGGCGTTCAAAAGGGGCACGTGGACGCGTCGCAAGATACAGGCGGAGTGCGGCACGTACGCGATGTGGCACAAGACCGGCAATACCTTGCCTGTGATGGTCAACGGCCGGTAGACGGGCAGCAAAAAAGGTACTAGTGCTGCACACCAACAAGAACTTCGACCAACAGAGGACCAACTGGGTGATGCACCATTACCACATCGGGGACCTGGAGCAAGAGAAGGAGCGGGAGCTGGTATTTTCTACCAGACGAACACTAGGGCCAGGAGTAGTTTGGTATTGGTAGTTGTACTACCTTGTCGTCCGCAAGTTGGTATTGTTGTTAACGATCTTTTGGTATGAACTTGCATTTGCTTCCAACCATCATGCCGAGGGTCGACGTGGATATAAAGCTGAATCATTTGTTTTGAATCAAATTCTCAGGCACCTGATTTTTATTTGATGGGTAGCATAAGCACCCGCCGTTTGAATTCCCAGTTCTGCAGTTTTTTCGAAACAAGTGCATGCACTTATTATCACCATAAAAAAATATACGTGTTGCGTCCCAGTTATTAGTCTGTGCTTGCAGAATTCTCTCGTTTATTGAGCACGTATGTTGTTTTTCAGGTCGAGTAAGTTTCAACTGGGCTATAGACTGACCAGGGTTGGTTTTGTTTTTAACAGGCCCAGCCCATGACGACAACTGGGCACAAAGATCCAACAGGTATCTACTGGCCTCTGGCCCACCAGTGTTAGTTATATTTTGTCTTACAACATCCGCAGGCAGTTTTGTTACTGAATCAAACACACAGCCCAGTTCTATTTTCCTCTTGAAACGCATGTCCTACATCCGTTTTCTAATCTCTACCTATAGTTTTACTAGTTCATCTACACGTATCATTATATTGAAAATACATAAAATTCCCTTTTCATATTTACATCCTTATTTTTGTTGTTTTTTCCCACCCAGCGCTGATTTTTTACCACTGGTTTTCCCTTAAACCAACTCAATTGTCCCACGTCTTATTTTCTTACAAAAACAAAACGATTTTTTTGGCAAATCAATAATTTCTTAAAAAAATGTTTATCATTTCGGGATTACAACAGTTTGGACTCCACCGAAATATGCAAAATAAGGTTGAACTTTTTGACCATGGTCCTGGGCAGAAAATGGGCTGTAATAAATTACTTAAGAATTAGCAAATGGGCTTCAAATTATAAAAAAATAGCAAATGGGTTGCAAATTGTAAAAAATAGCAAATGGGCTTTATGTTGTCTGCCACATATTTGGAGGCTGACTTGTGGGCCTACTAAGTTCATGCGTACACAAGGTTTCTTAAAAAAGAAACTTAGTCAACAATCGACTCTACCAGCGTCAGACCGTTAGATGTCAATCTAACGGCAATCGTGCTTCTTCAGTCTCTGATCTTCCTGCCCCAGCCGCCCAAACCAGCGCCGTCAGAACCGTCTGCTCCTGCCTCCCATGGCCGGCAGTGCTGCCGGGCAGGCCTCACGGCCCCATCATACTTGCATCCCTAGCCTGTCTATCCCTCTACTCACCCACACCTCCTGTTATTTTCCGGCGACGGCAGCCGAACCAGTCAACCCTCGTACTCTCCACCGCGTGGGCAGCCACTGCCGTGTCTTCGCCGGCTCCCTGTCGTTCCCTTCGTAGGCCTCGCCGTCATCCACCGCCCTGGTGCTCTCGGCGCGGCGTGGTCAACAATGTCCATCCAACGGCCGTAGTGCATCTTCAACCTCTGGTCTTCTTGCCCCAGCCGCCCAAAGCAGCGCCGGTCGTGCTGCATGCGCCTGCCTCCCGTGGCTGGCTGTGCTGCCGCGGAGGCCTCACCGTCCCCATACTACTCCCACCGCTGGCCAGGCCATCCCTCCACTCACCCACTCCCCCTGTTATTCTGCGGCGACGGCAGCCTCACACCGCAGCCGAACCAGTGAACCCTCGTACTCCTCTCCGCGTGGGATCCACTGCCGCGTCTTCCCCGGATCCGCGTCGTCCCCTTCCTAGGCCTCGCCTTCGTCCACGCCCTGGTGCTCTCGACGCGGCGTGGTCAATGTGGTCAACGACCGACTTCTATCGGAAGAGTACTGTACGTGGAGATGCTGACAGCTGGGTCCACGGCAGCCGCAAGGAAGTGCCCCCTTATTACGTGAAAAATAATTATTCCTCCACCTGGCAACAAGGACCCACCGGACGGGCCACCAGTATTTCGTGGAAAAAATGTTTTCCCCCTGACTGCTGTGACCCACTGGACGAGACGCCATATTTCGTGAAAAAAAACGTTTGCCCCTGACTACTGGTACCCACCGGACGGACCACCGTATTTCGCGAAAAAACGTTCCCCCCGCTGTCAGCTCGGACCCACCGGAAGTGCCTCCTTATTACGCACAGAAAAATGAATACTCCCCCTGCTAGCTGGGACCCACCATGGTGGGAGGCTGACTTGTGGGCTTACTAAGTTGACGGGGATAGAGGGCTTGGTCAACTTAGTCAATATGAACGATTCTAGCTCCATTGATCATACGATGTACATCCAACGGCCGTCGTGCTTCTTCAATCTCTGCTCTTCCTGCTCGAGCCGCTCAAACAAGTGCCGGCGGGACTGCCTGCTCCATCCTCCCCGCGGTCGGCTGTGCTGCCGCGCAGGTCTCACCGCCCCATCGTACTCCCATCGCTGGCCTAGCCATCCCTCTACTCTTCAACCTCTGGTCTTCTTGCTCCAGCCGCCCAAACCAGCGCCGGTAGTGCCGCGTGCTCCTGCCTCCCGTGGTCGGCTGTGATGCCGCGGAGGCCTCACCGCCCCCTACTACTCCCACCACTGTCCAGGCCATCCCTCTACTCACCCACACCCCCTGTTATTCTGCGGCGACAGCAGCCTCACACCGCAGCCGAACCAGTGAATCCTCGTACTCCTCTTCGCGTGGGCATCCACTTCTGCGTCTTCCCCGGCTCCGAGTCATCCCCTTCCTAGGCCTCGCCGTCGTCCACCGCCATGGTGCTCTCGGCGCGGCATGGCCAACGTGGTCAAGGAACGACTTCCTTCGAACGTGGACTGTACGTGGAGAGGCTGACAGCTGGGTCCACGGCCGCCGCAAGGAAGTGCCTCCTTATTACGCGCAAAATAATGATTCCTCCACCTGACAGCGGAGACCCACCGGACGGGCCACCATATTTTGCGAAAAAAACGGTTTGCCCCCCTGACTGCTGGGACCCACCAGCTACATCTTCGCACGCAAGGAAGTGCGTCCGGGCAAAAAAAAAACGATTCGCCCCCTGACTGCTGGGACCCACCAGCTACATCTTCGCACGCAAGGAAGTGCCTGACAGTCGGGACCCACCTGGTCGAAGCGTACGTAGCATTGTCATTCTGGTCGCGAACGTGTACGTACATACTGGTCGATGTAGAGGCGCGCACGTCTCGTAGATGTAGAGGCGCGCACGTGTCGTAGTAGAGGTGCACACATAGCATTTACACGTACGTACAGCGACGAGGGTGCAAGAAAGAAAATACGGCCACGTACGTACATACGGGCAGGGTCTCTAACGCCTATCGCGCATACGTACATGGCTGGGTCAGAACAGAGAAACAGCGTCGTCGTCGTGTTCATCGGGAGCCAACCGGCTGGGTCGGAACGGAATGCGTGGTCGTGTTCATCGGGAGGGCTTGGACGGAACAAGCGATGGAAACAAGGCCTGGCGTACCGCACAACTGAGGAAACAGCCTTGTGTTCGACCGGCCACGTTCGAAACTGGGTCCTGTTGATCGGGAGGGGCCTGGCGTACTACAAAACGGAGGAAACAGACCTCCTACGATCGAAGTGGGGGTCCTGTTGATCGGGAGGGGTGTGGCGTACCACAAAATGGACGAAACGGACCTCCTACAGTCGAAACGGGGGTCCTGTTGATCGGAAGGGGTGTGGCGTACCGCAAAACGGACGAAATGGACCTCCTATGGTCGAAATGGGGGTCCTGTTGATTGGGAGGGGTGTGGCGTACCGCAAAACAGACAAAACGGACCTCCTACGGTCGAAACAGGGGTCCTGTTCATCGGGAGGGGTGTGGCGTACCGCAAAACGGGACTCCACGAGATACTGTTCATCTCCACCATCGACCTCCTCCAGCCTCCACGGGCTACCGTCGACCTCCTCCAGCCTCCACGGGCTCATGTTCATCCAGCCTCCACCGCGCGCTACTCCACCAGCTACTGTTCAACCACCCCTCCACGGGCACCCCTCCACCGTCTACTGTTCATCCAGCCCTCCACACCACGGGGTCCTGTTCAACCACCCCTCCACGGCCACCCCTCCACCGTCTACTGTTCATCCAGCCCTCCACACCATGGGTTCCTGTTCATCCAGAGGCAACGCCACCGCTCACTGTTCATCCACCCCCCCCGCAACACTCACTGTTCATCCCAGAGGCAGCATCGATCGGCTTCAGTTAGCAGCAGTAGCGAAGGAATCGCTCCATCGGGTTCAGTTAACAGCCATCGATCGATCGCTCGGGTTCAGTAACGCGTAGCCTGCAGTGCAGTCGCGTAGGTTCAGTTAGAGCCCAACTCCTCGCTCGGCTTCATTTAGAGCCAATGCCTCGCACACACGCGCGTACGTACGAGAGAAACGCGCATCGATCCTCCCCCGACCTCCCACCGTAACCGGCAACTCCCCTAAATTTTCCTCCCCCTCGCTTCTACCACGATTTTTTCTGTCATGGATGGCTCAAAGAATGTCATGCAGCTGCGTCTCCGGCCCGCCCAGGACGAAAAGCCCATTTTTTGTCATGATTTTTTGTCATAGAAGTAGGAGCCCACTATATCTATGATGATACCGGGTTTTGTCACAATTATCATCATAGAAGTGTCATATGTATGACTGAATTTTTTTTCGTTCGGCCCAAAATGTCACGGATGTGTCTTTTTTTGTAGTGCCTAATGTCACCTAGATACTCCAATGTCACCTCAAGTATCCGTGGGCATGATTATGCGATATGCATCACACAATCTCAAATTCATCTATTCAACCAATACAAAGTACTTCAAAGAGTGCCCCAAAGTTTCTGCCGGAGAGTCAAGACGAAAACATGTGCCAACCCCTATGCATAAGTTCATAGAAACCGCAAGTCGATCACCAAAACATACATCAAGTAGATCACTTGAATATCCCATTGTCACCACAGATAAGCACGGCAAGGCATACGTCAAGTGTTCTCAAATCCTTAAAGACTCAATCCGATAAGATAACTTCAAGAAGAAAACTCAATTCATCACAAGAGAGTAGAGGGGGAGAAACATCATAAGATCCAACTATAATAGCAAAGCTCGCGATACATCAAGATCGTATCACCTCAAGAACACGATAGAGAGAGATCAAACACATAGTTACTAGTACATACTCTCAGCCCCGAGGGTGAACTACTCCCTCCTCATCATGGAGAGCGCTGGGATGATGAAGATGGCCACCGGTGATGGATTCCCCCCCCCCCCGGCAGGGTGCTGGAACGGGCTCCCGAGAGGTTTTTGGTGGCTCCACAGGCTTGCGGCGGCGGAACTCCCTATCTATTATGTTCTCTGATTTTTTTAGGGTATATGGAGATATATAGGCGAAATAAGTCTGTCAGCGGAGCCACAAGGGGCCCACGTGGGTGGGGGCGCGCCTCCCTGCCTCATGGCCACCTTGAAGCTTCCCTTACGTGCACTCCAAGTCCCTTGGATTGCTTCCATTCCAAAAATAACTTTCCCGGAGGTTTCATTCCGTTTGGACTCCGTTTGATATTCCTTTTCTTCGAAACACTAAAATAGGCAAGAAAACAGAAATATGGGCTGGGCCTCCAGTTAATAGGTTAGTCCCAAAAGAAAATATAAAAGTGTATAATAAAGCCCATAAACATCCAAAACAGATAATAATATAGCATGAATGCTTCATAAATTATAGATACGTTGGAGACGTATCAGCATCCCCAAGCTTAATTCCTGCTCGTCCTTAGGTAGGTAAATGATAAAAGAAAGAATTTATGAAGTGTGACTGCTAGCAGGTGCACAAGTTTGATCAACGATAATTTCAATCACCTTTTCTAGCATGATTATGTGTCATAACAGTAGTTCATCTCATAAAACTTCTCAGGATCAAGTAACAAGCTATTCACATGTTAAAACATAGAACATAAACTTTCTTGAAAACTAGCAAACTTCATTCTTAGTCATCAAACAATTACAATTCATCTTATTTTCAGGAAGGGTCTATGCTAGAGCTTTGATTTAGCAAACTCCACATACTCAACTATAGTATAGTCTTCCATGATTGCTACCACTCAAAGCATATTCTTAGAACAAATAGCATCCATCGAACACAGAGAAAGATATGGGCTTAGTGTTTCGCCTCCCAACTCACTTATCATATAGATAATTGTCAACAATAATAATTCATGATCAAATATATTTTAATGGCCATATATTCTTAGATCTTCCCCAACACACAATGCTTGCAACTAAAGAGTAGGTAGGAATGAGAAGGAATACTACTGACTCTTGCATAAAAGTAAAAGATACACTACTAGGAAAAGGCTAATTAGTGGCGCACCTGATTTGGCCATTAATGGCGCACTACAGGTGCGCCACTATCATCACGCCACTAGTAACTAGTTTTAATGGCGCACCCCTGGTGCACCATTAGTATACCAGACAATAGTGGCACACCTGGAAGTGCGCCATTAGTATGTCAAATGGTGCTCCATTACTATGCCTCCCAGGGCGGCATATTTACCTTGTGCTCTGGGTTACTAATGGCGCACTTCTATTTAATGCGCCACTAGTGTGTTTATTGCAGTGCGCCACTAAATTGCAGTATGATGCGCCACTAGTATGAATATTAGGAGTTTTTTTTCTTTTCTGATTTTTGCACAAGTTACAAAATATATTACTGCACAGAATATAGACATCACAACATATAAACAGTAGATTTATCGAATACAATAGAAGATTAGTCTCCGAATACAATTCATCATATTAGTCTCCGGATTCAAAATACCGAACAAAGTTAGAACATTACAAGTCTCGAGACCATGATTAGCGAGTTTGTCTTCACATTAGAAGTCGATATCGATCATCTAAACTACCATCACACAGAAGAGAGCTGCAACCATCACGATGAGCATCATCGTGATGAAACTAGTCTTCATCCGGTTCCTCCAATGCTCCCTCCTCTCTAACGCTAGATAGCCCGCGTATCTAGCTTCCACCTCTGCCCTAGTGGTGTACCCTTTGTAACTGTTACCGCTGAAACGGTGAACCTGTCTCCGACACTCCTCCCAGTCATCGTAGACTCCGGGAACCTTACCCTTGTACACGACATACGACGGCATCTCTATGCACTAGACAAACAAAATGTTAGTAGCAATTCACAGACAATACATAAGCAATATATAAGTATGCAACAAAAGGATCGGAAGAGAAAAGCAACACATTAGTAGGACGATTCATTATCCTACTAATAAATAACATCGATTACATATAAGTTGAACGACTGTCCAAACTAAAGAGACATACAAGTTTATTAAAGTTTAATTACAACATGAGCTAATCTATATTTCAGAACTACATAGCATCACTACTTTCGACTCGACTCAGGGACCGGAGCGTGGATGAAGCCTTCGTCTATCGTGATGGTCATGAAATCGGGGTCGTTGTCAGCCTGCATTTGTAGCGTTGTTTCTATCTCACTGTTGGATGGTTGATATCTGAGGTAGAACTGCCCCGAGGTACGAAGGACATCTTGATGGATGATTTTCGCAAACTCCGTCTGGATGCAAAAGAATTCTTGTCTGATGTTCGCGTCTTGGATTTGCCGACAAGCGTGTGGCCCAATCTTTGAGATTATTTGGTAGCAGAAGGTGATTATGGTCCCGTACGATCACCCACATGTGATGGAGGGCGTAGTAGGCATCCTTCTGACCACCAGGCGGCTGCTTGACGCAGGGGAACATTGTATTGTGTGTGAACACGTGCTTGCCGTACCTATGAGTTGGCCTGCTGAAGGTGCCTCCAGATCTGGCATGGCCGGGAAGAGCTTCATCAAGAACTTTCTTGATATTTGTGTAGTCTTTCTTCGACTGATGGTCCGATTCGAAGTACGTGGCCATGGAATATTTCGGGCTTAAGGGGATGAGTGTGCAATGTGTGTCACTGCACAAAACACGGAATGTTAAAAAAAAAGAACGATCGAGATCTAAGAAATCGTATGTTACGGGGAAGTGAGGGGATGACTTACTCGGGAAAGTAAGGCACGAGGAAGTTATCCTTATCTGGGTTTTCCAGAATGACGCCTTCGAGGTATGAACTCGCGACTTGCCAGTCCTCAGCGCTGCCCAAGTTCTTGGCACACATATAGAAGGGGTCGACTATCACAATGTCCGGGGTCTTATCTCTAATGATCCACATCTCCATACTCGGTGAAAATAGCCAAATGAAGGTGTAGTGCAGCGGATGAAGGTTAAACATAGCAAAGATGTCATCAAACCGCAGGACGATCATACCCCCGATGGTGCTATCGACAAAGCCCTTGCCCTTTGGCACCTTCGCCACGAAAACCGGGTATGCCACATCATTCTCGGAGAGACGCCGCTTCTCCAAAGAAAGAACACTGTCATGCAGACTCCGCATAGCACCGGTTGCAGCATTGAGGAGATTAGTCGGTAGCATCGGCCTACCCACCACATGCACCCTCCTCGAGAGATCCTTAGGTGAAGGTGGCCCGTCCTGAGCACGGCTGGCTCGCACCCTTGTTAGTCTTTCTTTTCCGTCCCTTCTTCTTCTACTGCTGTAATGGGATCGAAATCTTCTTAGAGACAACCTTCTTGAGTGTGTTGGGGCTGATAATATTTCGCACCTCGGCTATTTGAGGCTCGGTGAAGGCGGCAGCTGGAGGCGTCTCCTGAGAACTCAACGCCAGACGACGCCTGTTGCAATTGGGTTTCTCCGCGGTACCAGCTAGATCGGATCTTCTTTTACAGGGTTGGGTTCTTGAGAAGGAGGCCCCAAGAATTCGTCACCGTACCCATGTTCGCTCAAGTACTTATCAACGTTGGTAAATGTACCGCCATCGTTGTCGTCGTCGTCGTTCGGATCCTGTGCCATATGCATGTCCGGATCCTGTTCCATATGCATGTCCGGTAGCGTTGCGGCGGTCTTGCCATGGCTTGGCGCCGGCACAAATGGCGGTGTTGTTTGTGGGGTGGTGTCCCCCGCCCCCAAACGAATCTGGCTCTTCGGCCAAAGCAGGGGCCAGCTTAAGCAGGCACTGAGGGCATCACATCATCTTCATCGGCCCCAGCGGGTCGAAACGGAGGTAACAAGTCATTGCAGCCTGGCAGCACCCGAACCAGTTGAACCCTATACACGGTGGGTGGCAACGGATTACCGTGGAACACGGCGTTGCCCGGTTGAACGATTCTACCCTTGGCGACATCGATCAACTCGCCGCCCACGAAGTGCAGGAGAGTGCATGGAACGTCGGCGGCGCCCTGCGAAAACATGTAGGGCATCCGGATGCCTAGTCAAAGGCAAGGAGATGAAGTCATCGGCCGAGAGGCTTAGTTACCGTGATGGCGTCGAGCTCGGCTAATGTCGAGGCACCGCCAACGGCGGGCGTGCAAGTGACAGTGGGGCCGCTTGTTGTCGAGGTGCTGGCCGGCGTATTCTTCGCACACCCGGGTGCATTAAGCTCCAATGCCGGCGCCGGCGCCGGAGACACCAATGGCGCCGCCTGTGCGTTGTGCGAGTTGCTGGCCGTGAAGCTGGGAACCGAGGGCGGCCCTTGTTGGCCGCCCGCAATCCACGCCTGCAGCCCCTCAATCAAGGTAGGCACAACGGCAGTGATCGTTGCTCCCAGTTGGTCTCGCACTTGCTCTTGGACCATCTCCGGAATCCGCGCCACGTGTGCCTTGAGTTCTTGAACCTCGCGCGACTGGCTTTCCGAGCTGGTCTTTCTCTCCTTTCGCCCACCAGCGTTATAGTATTCTAACCATTTCATGGACAAGCCTTTGCCGGCCACATGACCAGCTGACGATGGCTTACTGAACTTATCCTTGTTTTTCATTATGTTCAATGCCCTATTTAAAGTGTTGTCCCAAGGGGAGCTCTGAGACGACCCCGTGGTACTGCTTTCAGTGTCCTGCAGAAGGAATGTGAACCATTTAGAAATTTGGATTCATTAATTAGAATGCAACATTATGGAGCTAATTACGCGGGGGTGTATTCCTTACCAGAACAAGCTCAAGTGCCTTGGTCTTCGGATCCGTGGTAAGCTCCTTTGTTATCGGGTCCACCTTGTACCGAGCCCTGACATAGTTCCCGGTCTGCTTGTCATGGTATTTATCGAAGAGGGGCAGTAGGCCTTGCTCGGCACGCTCCGCATCCTCCTTGTCCCATATAGGTTTCGCCACTCTGTAACCGCCGGGACCGAGTTTGTGGACCCCTAAGTTCAAGTCCCGCATATCTTTCCCCCACTGACTTGATTCCACGGTTGCGTTGCTCTCGCACTTGATCTTGAACTCCTTGTAGTCATCTTCGCTGATCGAAGGATTTATCTCCTTGATCTTCTCATAACTATCACCTCTTAGAATCCTTCTCCTCACCACAGCTCTCCAAGTAGCCAAGGCCGTGCTCAACTTCGTGAGGGTGGCACTGTTCACTTTATTCCCTGAGAGGCGTGTGTTTGCGATGTCACCGGTGAACTTGTATCGTTCGTGCAGCTTCGTGAAGAAGAGGTTGCACAAATTCCCTTGGTCACGATGCCTTAGGTTCTCGGTGTTGATCGAGATGGTGCTCCAGAGAATGCACCCGAGTTGTCCCTAGTACCCACTGACTAATTCTTTGGGCGCCGTTGGATGCCCACTGGAGGACACTTCGGTAAATTCCTGCTTGATGGTGCCGAGCACGTTCGGGTGCCGGTCCTTCCGTTGCCTCTTTGCTTGGCTGCCATCTATGTGTGTGCTGCCATCATCAGTGGTGGCATCCTTGGCGGCACCATCAGTGGTGTCATCTCCGATGCCACTAGGGGTTGAGTAGTCGGGATCGGTGTCTTCCACGGTGTCCTCACAGCGGTGAGGTTCTTCCTCCATCTCCTGGGACAGCTCCCAGAATTTCTTGCCCGAACCGCTGGCCTCATCGTTGTGGGCCATGTTCTCTCTAAATAGGAAAAAAGTTTGGTCAAAAAGTTGGTTATTGTCAAGGAACAAGATCTCTTAGTTGACCAAATAACCTAATTCTCGAGGAATGTCGCCAAAAAGTTGGTTATTGTCAAGGAACAATTGAGAGATGTTTGTGATATTGCCTAGGTGTTTTGTGATGGAACCTGTTAGTGTGTTGTTGCTAAGGTCCAAGACCCTTCCTAACCCCCTTCTTCTTGTCTCCTCTCACTATCTCTCTCACACACATGGCAAGCAAGGGTGTCTGAGTGTGTGAAAAAATACTAAACTAATCCAAGGGCTGAAAATTGATCATCGAGTGATGGACAAAAAATCAGTTGATCCTACTTAATTAAGTACTAAGATACCCCGGCCCATGCATTAGTCGCAAGTACCCCATATGTCCTATTTTTAGCAAAGTCATGCTAAAAATCACGGAAAATTTCAGCATGACCTTTGCGGAAAATAGGACATATGGAGTACCCGAATTTGCCGGAACGAAAGTTAATCGACATTCCAGCAAACTCAAGGGCCTCTCGGGGTACCTACAAAATCATTATCCCACCTATTAGAGGCATCTGCTTCAGCTTGGAAATGTGATGCATAACAGTACTACAAGATAGGTTTGGTGCAAAACAGTGACATGCACTTCCATTCCAAAATTGGGCCACAACATACTAAACATACATGCACCGCAGAAAAGGCCTATAAAAGAAGTCATTCTAATTTGTTTACTAGCAAAGGTGCATATCAGAGTCATTCTAATTCTGAATCCCAGGAGACACCAGTAGCCCAGATAAGATTCCGCGTGACTCACTATATTTTGTTCTAAAAGCTCGTGGCATCATGCACAATTGGAAATCACAGCCCTAAATCGAGAACACCGCAAGTAAAACCATTAGCAGTCCTGAATTACCATCCCAGGAAGCAAGTTACAAGGCCAAAAAATTTTAATAACAGAAAATCTGCGTATAAACTCCGTGGAGGATGAATCCCAGGACCAGGAGGCACACCACAGTCCAGGGCATGTTACTCCATGAACCGCTGTTGTTATGAAAGCTTGTAGCATCATGCATGATTGCCAAATACCAACCATGGTGCAAACTATATACTCGCTGTCGGATTTCCGTTTCCAGCAGACCCTTGAGGTTCGAACTCTGGGGTGCGCGCGGAGATCTCTCCCCTACCAACCTACGTCCCAAAGCCTCGCTAAGGATCTAGGCTAGCAAGATAATCAACACAAGGGACAAGGAGTTTATACTGGTTCAGGCCTAGTGTGTGGAGTAATACCCTACTCTACTCTAGTGTGTGGTATCTGGATTGCCTCAGGGGCTGATGATGAACAATACAAAGGAAGAACAACCTCGCGAGGGGTGTTCTTGTGCTTGGAGAGGAGTTGCTCCGTCTTTGTTGGCTCTGGGTGAGATCATGACCATATGAGATGCCTCCTACTTTGGTGGCTAGTCCTATTTATAGAGGCCCTGGTCCTCTTCCCAAATATTGAGCGGGAAGGGCGCCAACAACGGCCATTTTGAAGGGGAACATCTAGTATAGCTTATCCTGACTAAAGTTGGTCTTCGACTACCAAAGGCCCTGACGATGACGCCGTCTTGCGATCCACGGTGACCTCCATCCTGCCGCTCTGCTGGTCTTGGTATTGTTGCACCGAAACGGTAGCCTTTGCCTGATGCCCTGGTCTGAGCTTGCTCCCTTTGCACCAAAGAGGAAACAAGGACACCGTGTAGGCCGGCGCCCGCCTGGTCTCGATCGTCATGGCTTGCGTCATGTGCGCCTCGCAAGGTACCCTCGCCTTGATCTCTCCGCCTCCTCGCGAGCCTGCCTGGCGAGGCCGCTCCTGAGGAAGCTTCCTATCGTCCTCCCCGCGAGGCTTGGCCCCTCGTGAGGGTCTTGAGCTTGAGTCGATGAAGATGGGCCACACTGGGCCACCATTTGAGCCACGCCGCAGGCCACAGGCAGGCAAGTTTGGGGACCCCTGTTCCCAGAACGTCGATAGTAGCCCCCGGGCCCAAAGCGCACTTGGACTTGGCTTAGCGGAGAAGTGAAGGGGCAAGTGCAAAGCGCCGCGTGCCCCAACAGCCTGCGGCCTTGGGCGCCACGTGGCGGTTGATTGGACGTGGGCGTCTCCGCTTCCCCATGCTGCCTCGGCAACTGCCCATCTGACAAAAGGCTAGTCTGGTTTAGGATTGCCTTCATTGCTCCCATTCGTCTTGCTTTAGATCCCCTTTCTTGCCCTTCACCTCCTCACTTCCGGAATCCTCCAGATCTGCCTCAATCTCTCACCTCCGGCGAGCAATGGTGCCTCGCAAGACCTCGGCCAGGGCCCCAGTGGCCTGGTACTCACCGGCTCTGGATCCCCCGAATATGTCGGAGAAGAATCTTGCCCTCACGCGCTTGATGGTGGCGCAGGGCAACGAGGGGGCGACTGTGCTCAAGCCCGGCTCCGTCCAGGCGGAAGGCAAGGGGAGCACCTTCTACGCGTTCTTCATGAGTGCCATCATCGCAGGCCTTGCCTCCTTTTTCTGAGTTTTTCCTTGCTGTTCTTCGCCATTATAACTTCCACGCCCTACATCTCCACCCCAACTCTTTCCTCCTCCTGGCGATTTTCGCCTACTACTATGAGGCTCACGTCAGGGTGATGCCCTTAGTAGCCCTGCTGCGCCATTTCTTCTCCCTCCGGGTTTCTGGTGCCCAGATCACCGCATGTGCAAGCTTTGTTGCATACTCCAAATTCAACGCCATATCGAAGACGGGGAAGAGGATCGAAGGCTTGCGAACCAAGTGGGTCATGGTGGATGTCGGGCGCATCGACCCCCGACTGGCGCTGCCTACGGGGCAGTCCAAGGCCGTCGATGCATGGTCCTGCGCGGAGCTTGACCATCGTCGGGCGAAGATGGTGCTGAAGGAGATGAATGCGGACCTGAGGCCGGGTAATTTGGTGGCGGCGAAGCTGTCCGGGGCCATGCTCCTGAGGGAGTTCTTGGTGCACTCGGTGGCTCCACTTCAGGTGCACTCGCGCCCGTTGTGGAGGCTCGGGGACGTGGACGCCGACCTCCGCCTTAGTTTTGAGGCCCTGGCCGATGAGGACCTGGCCGCGGCCCTCCGCTCCTTGGTCGGGGAGGACGTGGCGAGCCCGGAGGGCGCTCCGGTCCTCGTGTTCCTTCGCGATGATTGGGGGCCGATAGTGAGCACCATGCCCACCTTCAACGGAGACGGACTGGTGCCGCGGAAGCTCCTGAGGACCTGGCGGCGATGGCAACGGTGGACTTGTCCTCCGACGACTCTGGCAAGGAGGAGGAGGAAGACGAGGAGGAGGAAGAAGAAGAGCATGACTCCGAAGCGACCGCTGAAGAGACAGGTGTCGGTGTCAAAACCCGCGAATCTTGGGTAGGGGGTCCCTATCTGTGCGTCTTAGGCTGATGGTAACTGGAAGCAAGGGACACAATGTTTACCCAGGTTCGGGCCCTCTCGATGGAGGTAAAACCCTACTTCCAACATGATTAATATTGAAGATATGAGTAGTACAAGAGTAGATCTACCACGAGATCGTAGAGGCTAAACCGTAAGAGCTAGCCTATGATGGTATGATTGTAATTGTGATCGGCCTTCTAAGGACCATCCTCTCCGGTTTATATAGACACCATAGAGGGCTAGGGTTTACATGGAGTCGGTTACAAGGAAGGAAACATAATATCCGGATCGCCAAGCTTGCTTTCCACGCAAAGGAGAGTCCCATCCGGACACGGGCCGAAGTCTTGAGTCTTGTGTCTTCACGCTTCAATAGTCCGGACGATGTATATAGTCCGGCAGTCCGGATACCCATTAATCCAAGTCTCCCTCAGTAGCCCCTGAACCAGGCTTCAATGACGACGAGCCCGGCGCGCAGTCTTGTCTTTGGCATTGCAAAGCGGGTTCCTCCTTCCGATTACTCCAAGGAAATTAATGAACACGTAGACCGTGTCCGGATCTGCAAGATGATCTTCACACACCATTTTAGGGAACATAGCATAAATCCGTTCTGCTGGCAATCTTCATACGTCGTGCCCTTGCATTGTGGCCTGGTCCAACACGAACCAACGTTTCCTGCTCCACCTCGACTCGCGTCGCGAGGCGGTTTTGTTGGCACGTCCTACCAAAGCAGAGATCGTGTTCCTCTTATTACGGGATCTTTCATCAATATGGGCGTGTGTGACCCCACGGCGACCATTGGTATGACTCCGTGTATTTTAGATAAGTCCCAAACGGTCACGCTGAGGACTCTTGATACTCATCCCTTTTATAAAGGGGTCAAGGCCTACACCTCTTTTCCACCTCTCTTGCTCCTTCTCCCACCTCGAGCTCCAGCACTCAAAACCTAAGCTCCAACACCCCAGATCCTCCAGTATGTCCGGATCCGACACAAAAGGCCGATGGGTGGCCTCCTCGATCCAAGAGGAGGATATTACTAAGCTTAGGGAGGTCGGATACCTGACCGCCGATATCCAGCATAGGCTTCCTGCTCCAGGGAAGTTAGCCCCATGCCGGAGCCCAATGAGAGTGTCGTGTTTGTCCCTCACTTTCTCCGAGGCCTGGGCCTCACCCTCGACCCCTTTGTGAGGGGGTTCATGTTCTACTATGGCTTGGATTTTCATGATCTGGCTCCAGACGCCGTCCTCCATATCTCGTCGTTCATTATTGTGTGCGAGGCCTTTCTCCACGTCAACCCACACTTTGGCTTATGGCTCAAGACCTTCAATGTGAAGCCGAAGATGATCAAACGGCGACAGGCGGAGTGCGGAGGTGCCATGATAAGCAGGAACGCTAATGCCCCATGGCCAGAGGGTTCTTTCTCGGAAGTATCCGATGTATGGCAACGGAGGTGGTTTTACGTTACAGCTCCTAGAGGCACGAAGTGGGTAGTCTCCCCCGAGTTCCGCTCGGGCCCTCCGTCGCAGTTGGCATATTGGAACGACGTAGGACGGATTTGGGGGCCCGCTGGTGATGTACTAGAACTGCAGAATCGCATCCGGGAGCTCATTGAGAGGGATATAAATCTTGTCAGCATAATGCAAGTAATGCTAATCCGACGGATGTTGCCGTGCAAACGTAGGCCTCTCCGGATGTGGGAGTTTAATCCGGAGGGTCCGCGGACTATTAAGCACTTCTTCGGCCTGAAGCTCGAAGGGATGTGTAAATTATTTTTCGGACCACAAGTAAAGTGTCCGGACACCACCGAGGATGCGGGCCTAAGCTGCAATCGCCTAGATGCCCAAGTAAGTAACCTTAAAGCTGGACACTTCGTTTATATTTGTCATGACCATTATTCTGAAAAACCCTCCATGGCCAGGAATGGCTCACCAAGGCGGAGAGAATCAGGTGTCCGGTGCCACTTTCTGAAGGCTCACCTGGGCCAACCGTGGCCAAGATGCTTGACCGGGTGCTTAGCAAAATCCCCTCAGGGAAAGGCAAAGGAAAGGGCGGTGAAGCCGAACTTTCCACACTATGCATCCAAACTGGGGGAATCGTTACCTCCCCTGGGGAGGATAGTCGGGAAGGGGAGGTTAATGCCTCCTCCCCGCGCGGGAGGAAGAGGGCCGCCTCCAAAGACATGGAGGCGGAGATGCCCAAAAAAGGGAAGAATTCATCACCAGGGGGCTCTGCCACGACTGGCACCCTCACCGTGTCGTGCCCACCAACGAGCCAGCCCTCCACCGAGCTGTAAGTTAATCATTAATTCGAAGGTGTGGTGTTTCTGCAAGATCCATAACTGAGACTTCGTCTTTTGTAGTCCAGCGAGCAGCTCCTCTCAACACAGTTCGTCTTCGGGGGATCTTCGTCCGGAGATGATGGAGAGTGAGACCTGTCAGGACCGCGACTCGATGTCACATCGATCTAGCTCGTAACACCTCATATCACTTTGCGGCCTCACGCACGGTATACCCACGGGTGTCGCCTTACCTTTGCCCGAGACCGTTTGCGCCTTTTGGCTCACGTATATGATAGTGTCGCTAGCATCCATATGATAAGGAGCCCGGGCTGACATGACTAGTCGTAAACCCAAAGTGGCACAGACTTACAGGGACAGGCATCCATGACCCAGCTTCGAACGTGTCGGTCATCAGCAAGTGGGTCCGGGCTGTAGCACTGGGCTAGCAGGACTCCGGTAAACCGGGCTGTAGCGGGCTAACAGGACTCTGGTACTCAATGCGTGACATTTCCCCGAAGGGACAGACACCGGAACGAAGGACACATGCCGGCCAGCCTAAGTGTTCCAGAGCAGTAGCAAGCTACCATGGCTCAGCGGTAACACTAGGATACATTTCCCGGTAAGAGAGGCTACTAAAGATAAACAACTAGATAGTCAGATGCCACACATACCAAGCATTTCAATCATACACACAATATGCCCGATATGTGCAAACACAACAAGGCATCACAACATGACTCTATGACACAAGCACTTTATTTAAGGCTCAGAGAGCCGTACATAATATACACAAAGGTACGGGTCACACGACCCAGCATTCAAGTCATACTGTCATACAAACCAGCAGCGGAAGTAACTTGTCTGAGTACAGACAACTAGAAAGATAAAAGAGGCTTGGAAAGCCTAGCTATACTACGTGGTCCTTCACAAGCTCGGGATCACCACCTGGGCCTTTAGCCTACTCATTGATGTCAACGTCTATGTAGAACCCATCAGAAGGGGTAGCAGCGTCTTCTGTAAAAAAGTAAATTATAGCAACATGAGTACAAAGGTACTCAGCAAGACTTACATCAGATCCTATATACATGCATATTACCAAGAAGGGTTGGTGGAGTTGTTGCAGCAAGCCAGCTTTGACTCTTGGCTAGGCTAACATACGAGACTCCAATTTGAAACGGTTTTGCGTACACGAGTCCACTACTCACCACTTCAATACACTACCGAGGATCCACCTCCGTCTTCCTACGGAAGAGCCATCCTCGGCACTCACACTTATCTTGAGGCTTTTAGCAGTTTCCATTTACTTGTCTATGAACTATATAGGCAACCAAGTAGTCCTTTACCACGGACGCGGGTATTCGAATAGATCATGATAACCCTGCAGGGGTGTACTTCTTCATACATGTTTCCACCACTTAGCGTCTGCACACGACATGTGCTCGGCAGACTTCAAGCGAAAGCCGACGTGGGTGTAGACCACGACCTACCTAAACACCTAAGTCTCTAGTCCAGGTTTATCGCCTATCCAGGTTCCATCCGCAGGGAGTCCGGCCGAGGTTTCCCATACAGCCCCGAACGATGTGAACAGGGTTCCCGAGATACCTAACGGGTATTCGGTACACCGTGCCACGTACCTACCGCATCACAGCCCACCCCTACGGTCAGCGCTGTCCACGGCCTCCAGTAGGCTACAAACACCAGAAACTACTTGCAACTCCTGGACAGAGAGCTAGGGTGAATAAGAAGTCGAGCGGGGTCATATTTCAGGGCCCAATGCATGGTAGTAGCTGTATCTTAAATCACACATACAGATCTCAGTGCTTAAGGTCGGCTTCAATGAAACAACCCACCATGTACTCCTACATGGCCTCTCATCGATACCTTTACCAAGTCGTGTTCACCACACCACTCTCATTACCGACATAATCATTTCACTCTAGCCATCACCCAGATGAACCAGACCTGACACGACTCTAAGCATAGCAGGCATAGCAAGGTAGGAACAACACATACATATGGCTCAATCAATTCCTACACATGCTAGTGGGTTTCATCTAGTTACTGTGGCAATGACAGGTCATGCAGAGGAAATGGGTTCAACTACCGTAGCACACAGCAGTTTGAAACGCGTTGTCTTAATGTAGTAAAAGAGAGCAGGAGCGAGAACATGGGATTGTATCGATATGATCAAATGGTTGGTTGCTTGCCTGATGGTCCGATGCACTGATACGGTTCTTCGTTAGGGTAATCACGGTACTCCTCGGGGGCAGATCCTGCCGCAAAGAACACCGATACACAACCATCACCAAACAATGTGCAACAATATGATGCATGCATGAAACATAGCAGTATGAGTGTGTTGGGCTAATGCAACTAAGACCAGAAGGGTTTGAACCAATTTGAATCAAAGATTCAAATTTTCAAACTCAAACATGGCCCTTTAAAGTGTTTTTCCTTGTTCTGCATTAAACACCAAGTTAACTTGTTTAATCATGCATGAAAATAGTACAGATGGATAGATTGGATTTTTCTGATCATTTTTCATATATAATTTGTCTGATTTGGAGTTACAGATTAAAAGTTATGAATTTTTAAAGTTTAAACTATATTCTGGAATTTCCTATATTAGATTAATTCCAGAAAATCAATTATGGCGTCAGCCTGACGTCAGTGTGACATCAGCAGGTCAACGGAACACATCCAGGTCAAACCTGATAGTGGGTCCCGTGTGTCAGTGTGATTAGTTTAATTAAGGTTTAAATAAAACTAAACCTCTTTAATTAACAGGGCTGGGCCCCACCTGTCATTGACTCAGGGGAGTCAACCAGGGCCCACCCGTGGTCAAACCCGGGTCGGCTGCACCGGCGTTTAGCCGCCGGCGAGCCCGACGCGGCGGCGGAAGTGGTTTTGGCCGTTTCGGCCACCAAATGGGTCGCGGAGACCACCGGAGTGGAGCTGAGGACGAGCCGCAGCTCTTGGTGGAGTCCGTTGGGGTCGGGGTGGCGGGAGTTGGTGCCGGCGACGACTTTGGCAGCCACCGGGGTTCGGCCGAAGACGAACTTGACGCTAGAGGGGTCGGTGAGGCTCGGGGAGTGTCTAGTTAGGTGCTAAGTGACACGGTGAGTATGATGGACACCAGTTTGTGGCCGGAGGGTGACCGCGAGCACGTCGGCGACGAGCTCCACGGCGGTGGGTGCGGTTGAGCTCCGGGAGGTTGCTACATGGCTCGGGAGCAAGAACGGAAGGGAGGGGAAGATGGCTAAGCTCACAGTGAGTGCGACGAAGCCCTTGGTGTGGCCGGAGATGAACCGGAGCGACGACGGCGTTGAAGGGGATCTCCGGCGACGGTGGTTCGGGCGAGGTCGTTGCGGTGGACTCGGGCGTTGCGAGCGCTCGGGGCTCGGCTGCTCGATGAAGTGGACAGCGGAGGAGCTCCTGGACACGATGAGAGGACGCACGGGTGGCGGGGAGCACGGCTACGATGAAGGCACGGCGATGGTGGCGTCGGCCATGGCGGGGGAGCGCGAGGGGGAGGAGCTGGAGAGGAGAGGGGGTGTCTGGGGGGTTCGGGGGAGCGAGGGAGGCCGGTCCACGATGTCACCGGACGAGGGGAGCGGCGAGGCGGCGAGCAGGTGCGTGGCGCGCGCTGCGGTCGCCGTCGGGCACCTGCCTGCCTGCCTGGCCGGCAAGCAGCTCGCTGGAGCGGCGCTGGGCTGGGCCGGCAGGTGGGCCGGGTGCTGGGCGCCAGGTAAGATTTTTCCATTTTTTTCTATTTCTGTTTTATTTAATACTTATGCAACTTTGTTGAATTAAATAAAATACTTAGGCAACTCCTAAAATCACCAAACTACTCCTGGCCCATAGTTGGATTATTTCCAACATGAAACATTTTAGTTTGGAGATATTTGAGCATTTAAATATTTTATATAATTTTAAATGCCCAAATTCAAATATTTATGATTTAATTCAAAAACCCTAAGATGGCCTAGGAAAATGTGCATCACTTTTGGCAGAGGTTCTGAACCAAGACAAAAATGATGAGCATTTTAGAAGGGCATTTCAGGTTCATTGAAAAAGTTTTTAGTAAACCCTAGTTGGTTTCAGAGGGGACTGGGGGTTCTGTCATCCCCATTTCAGGTTTCTGGTGAAAGAATAAACATGATGCAACACTCTAATGCATGGCTAACTAGGATGTGACAACTCACCCCCACTCAAAAGAATCTCGTCCCGAGATTTGGGTTCCTCCGGGAAGAAGGCGGGATACTCAAGTCGAAGACGATCCTCCCTTTCCCAAGTTGCTTCATCCTCAGAATGGTGCGACCATTGTACTTTGAGAAACTTGATATTATGACGTCGAGTGGTACGCTCGGCCTGATCGAGGATACGAATGGGGTACTCTCGATATGTAAGATTATCTTGGAGATCAAGCGTTTCGTGGTCCACTCCACGGATAGGATCCGAGAAGCAACGCCTGAGTTGAGAAACATGGAAGACATCGTGGACTCTGGAGAGGTGCGGAGGTAGTTCCAACTGGTAGGCAACTTCTCCTCGTTTGGCGAGAATGCGAAAAGGTCCAATGTAACGAGGAGCCAATTTGCCTTTGATACCGAAACGATGGGTTCCCTTCAGAGGGGTAACCCGAAGGTAAGCCTTCTCGTCAATCTCGAAAGTCATAGCCTTATGTTTTTGGTCATATTGACTCTTCTGACGGGATTGGGCTGTTTTCAACATTTCACGAACGATGCGAACTTGCTCTTCTGCTTCCTGAATCATATCCGGGCCAAAGAATTGTCTTTCCCCGGTCTCTGACCAGTTAAGGGGTGTTCGACACCGTCGTCCATAGAGAACCTCAAAAGGGGCTTTACCCAGGCTAGATTGATAGCTGTTGTTGTAAGCGAATTCGGCAAATGGAAGGCACTTCTCCCAATCCATTCCGAATGAGATAACAGAGGCTCGAAGCATGTCTTCTAGGATCTGGTTGACGCGTTCTACTTGACCACTCGATTGAGGGTGAAAAGCAGTGCTAAAGGAAAGGCGGGTTCCCATAGCGTTTTGGAAACTTTCCCAAAATCGAGAGGTGAAAAGACTTCCTCGATCCGAGTTAATTTCCAAAGGAACACCATGGAGAGACACTATTCGGGAGATGTATAAGTCTGCCAGCTGACTAGCGGTTATACTCTCACGAACAGGTAAGAAATGGGCCACTTTGGAAAGACGATCGACAACGACAAAGATAGCATTATTCCCTCTCTTGGTCCTGGGAAAACCGGTAATGAAATCCATACCAATTTTATCCCATTTCCACTCAGGAATAGCTAGGGGTTGAAGGGTGCCAGCAGGCCATTGATGCTCTGCTTTTACATGACGACAGACGTCGCAATTAGCAATATACTGAGCAATTTCTCTCTTCATCCTAGTCCACCAGAACCTCTGGCGTAGGTCCTGATACATCTTAGTACTACCGGGATGAATGGTGAGAGGAGATTCATGAGCCTCCTTAAGGATTAACTGTCGTAGATGCTGGTTCTTGGGAACCACTAAACGGTTCCCAAAGTACACAACACCATGATCATTTGTGGAGAAACAACTAGCACCTCCGCTAGCAATGTTCTCCTTGATTTTAGATATTCCCTTATCTCGCTTCTGGGCAGCGATGATTTGATCCGTAAGAGTAGGTTTCGCCACCAAGGTGGAAAGAAATCCTTGAGGAACAATGTGAAGGTTAAGCTTCCGAAATTCCTCATGGAGAAGCGGTTGACTTTGTTGTAACATCAGGTTGTTACAATAAGACTTACGACTTAGCGCATCAGCCATGACATTGGCTTTCCCTGGGGTGTATGTTATTCCTAAGTCGAAATCTATGATCAACTCAACCCAACATCTTTGCCTGAGATTCAAATCCGGTTGGGTGAAAATGTACTTCAGACTTTCGTGATCAGTGAATATTTCGCAACGGTTACCGAGGAGGTAATGTCGCCAGGTCTTAAGTGCATAGACTATGGCTGCAAGCTCTAGATCATGAGTAGGATAATTCTCCTCATGTGGGTGCAATTGCCGTGAAGCGTAAGCAATTACGTGTCGATCTTGCATGAGGACGCAACCTAGTCCTTGTCGTGAGGCGTCGCAGTAGATAACAAAATCCTTGGAGAAGTCTGGCGGTACCAGTACGGGAGCAGAAGTCAGGCGTCTTTTCAGTTCCTGAAAGCTGTGCTCACATTGTGAAGTCCATTCGAACTTCTTATCTTTCTTGAGGAGTTCGGTTAGAGGTTTAGCAACTTTGGAGAAGTTTTCGACAAAGCGACGGCAATAGCTCGCTAAGCCCAGAAAACTCCGAACTTGCTTGACCGATTCAGGTGGAGTCCAATTAAGGATGGCTTGAACTCGCTCAGGGTTAACAGCAATATCTTTACCAGATATTACATGACCCAGATAGGTCACTTCTGACAACCAAAATTCACATTTGGAAAACTTGGCATAAAGGCGGTGCTCTCGAAGTTTTTTCAACACTAGCCTTAGATGTACGGCATGTTCTTCCTCGTTCTTGGAGTAGATGAGTATATCATCTAGGTAAACCACGACGAATTTATCCAAATACTCCATGAAGATTGAGTTCATTAACCGAGAAAAGGTGGCTGGAGCGTTGGTTAAACCGAAGGACATGACGGTGTACTCGTATTGGCCATAACGAGTAACAAAGGCCGTTTTAGGAATGTCCCCGTTTCTAATTTTGATTTGATGGTAGCCCAACCTCAAATCCATCTTGGAGAAGACTGAGGATCCAGCGAGCTGATCATACAGGTCGTTGATCCTAGGGAGCGGATATTTGTTCTTGATTGTGACCAAATTGACCGGTCAGTAATCTACAACCATCCGGTCTGTACCATCCTTCTTCTTGACGAAGAGGACGGGGCAAGCCCACGGATATGAACTAGGTCGGATGAAACCCTTTTTCAAGGACTCATCAAGTTGTTTCTTAAGCTCGGCTAGTTCTACTGGTGCCATCTTATAGGGTCTTCTAGCAATCGGAACGGTTCCTGGAATGAGGTCTATTACGAACTCAACATCCCTGTCAGGTGGAACACCTGGCAATTCCTCTGGGAAAACATTCGGGAAGTCACGGACTACCGGGACGTCCTCAAGGTCTGGCAAAGGGTTGGCGTTAAGAGAATATAACTGTCGCGTGGCTATTCGGGTCAAGACATTGACTATCTTCCCCGAAGGATGGGTGAGTTGAACAGTCCTAGAGAAGCAATCAATTTTGGCATGATGAGCTGACATCCAGTCCATACCCAAAATGATATTAATATCTGAAGATTTAAGGGCTATCAAAGATGCGAGGAAAACAAGTCTGTCGACTTGGATTTCATTCCCATGGCTTACTCTAGAGGTTTGCCATTTGGATCCCGGAGTTTGAACTACCATAGAGGTTGGCATGTCACCGAATGCGATGTTATGCAAACGAGCATAATTTTCGGATATAAAAGAATGAGAGGCTCCTGTATCGAAAAGAACAGATGCCAGGTGGCAATTAACAAGAAGCGTACCAAGAACGACGTTGGGATCCTCTTGAGCTTCCTCGGCAGAGATACAGTTGACATGGCCACGTGTAGCGGTGGCCGGCTTGGCGTGGAACACTTTCCCTGTCGGCTTGCCATGGCCAACAGCTTTAGCAGATTGGTTGGGGTTGGTCTGGGGACACTCGCGCATATAGTGGCCAGATTCCCCACACTTAAAGCAAGTCACAGAACTGGTACGTGGAGGAGCGTTGTTGGTTGGACCACCATAGGGCTTGGCTGGTGCAGACTGTTGAACGGGGCGAGGCGCCTGGAAGGATGGCCTCGGTGTGAACCTGGGTGGCAGGGCAGTATTGGGCACCCACACGCGGCGCTTCTGAGGACCAGCACCAGATGAGGAACCCATGTGACGGCCATGCTTGCGTGTTGCATCATAATCAGTCTGACCAGTTTCAGCACTGATGGCCTTGTTAACAAGTTTCTGAAAAGATGTGCACTCATGCAGACGGAGGTCGCGGCGAAGCTCAGGACTAAGCCCCTTACGGAACCTTGCTTGCTTCTTGGCATCAGTAGAAACTTCCTCATTTGCATATCGTGCGAGGTTACCGAACTCCCTGCTGTAAGCATCCACAGAGAGTCGGCCCTGAGTAAAACTGCAAAATTCCTCACATTTACGGTCCATGAGACCCTCCGGAATGTGATGTTCATGGAAAGCCTCGCTGAATTCAGCCCAAGTAGTGACATGGCCCGCTGGGCGCATAGCTCCATAATTCTCCCACCATAGACTGGCGGGGCCTTCAAGATGATATGCAGCAAAGGTGACCTTGTCAGCCTCCGCTACCAGCGCGGAACGCAGTTTGTGAGAAATACTGCGAAGCCAATCATCAGCGTCGAGAGGCTCGACGGAGTGGTGGAATGTGGGTGGATGTAACTTGATAAAATCACTGAGTGACACCACGTTAGTCCTCTGATGGTGTGCCGTGTTCTGTTCAATACGCTCCAACAAACGGTTGGTCTCCCGCTTGTTTCTTTCGGCTTCCATCATAACTTCGGCTAGGGAAGGAGGATGAGGCAGATTTGCATTCCTGACTTCACTGCCTTCGGCCTGCTCTTGAGGAGCAGGGTTAGTGCGCGTGTTGACCATCCTAGATAAACAAGACAATGATTTAGTCAGGATGATAAAATTCCGACATAGGATACAGAATGTAAGGAATAACTCGGAATGCAAGATGATCATCCGTATGACATGGTAGATACAGAAACTGCTTCTTTATTTCATCATCATACACACCATACAGGGTTTAGTACAAGACCAAACAAGGTACTATTACGGTGGAAAGAGGATTACATCTCATAGGAGGCATTCCAAGCTCCTATACATTATTTTTCTACACCTCCGGAAGGCGATACAAACTAGGTCATATCCCACGAGTCACGCAGGACGATAGACGACACAGCTAACACGAACTAGTGATACTACCACTAACTTAGACCGATCCGTAGTAATCCTCGTAGAAGTCACCTCCATAGCCTGGAAGCTCAACATGATCATCCGGAAACAGACGATCTCGCGGAGCTTGTGGACCATAGGGGCTAGGATGAGGTCTTGGACCAACAGACGGTGGCTTGCGGGGACCGCGAGGTGGGGTGATGCCTCCTACATCACGCCATCCCATCACGTCTGGCAAAGCAGATCTCACAGGATAGAGATCGCGCATATCCGAATATCCAGCTTGCACCGCCGGTGCAAACCGAGTCAATGTGGCCCAGTGGTCAGCACGGGTATTGAAGAGCTCTAACCTCAAGGCCCGATTTTCACGGTCCTTATCCTCGAGCATCTCAGCAGTGGTGCGAGTTCGTGAATCCTCCTGGGTGGGGTCAGCAAAGATAGCTTGGAGATACCCTTGTGCTCCCGAAAGTGATCCTGGCATATACTGGAAATCAGAGTCCCGAAATAGACCAGATCTGACTCGCATGATGGTCATCATAGAGTAGGCGGCGTCCTGCACAGCCATCTCAATAGTAATCCCGAGTCCATAGGAGCAGTGAAGGGGCTCGGTGGACCCAGGATAAGATGGAAATATCCTGACAGTGCAGAGATACTGGCTTTGATTAAAGTCTCGGAATTGCTCTTCGACCGTGTACTCAGGATACCAACGGTATCCAGCCTCAGTCATTACCCTGACCAACATGGCAGTATGGCCGGGTACATCTAGGCATCGAGTCAGGCGAACCACTTGATTGAGGTCGCGAGTGGCCATCTGAAAGCACAATCATAATGCAAAGGCATTAGAATTTCTAGCAAAATTTCGGCAGCATAACAGCTGTAAATGCTCAAGAAGGATTTTGAGACATTTGACAAAGGATTTCATACACACTCAACATCATCATATCAAAGTTCTGAATCCATCCTAACAACATAACGTGGTAGAAGAACTGAACTAGGCTTGTTTCCATCAACCCTATAAGGTACTACTGATTAGTAACACGTGATCCTGATAGAGAGAATATATCCTAATTCCTTAACCCCCGGTGGAAGAATAGACTGACTCAGATCATAATGTCATAAGATAAAGGAGTGAAAAGAGCCTTACGTGCCAACCCACAAGCAATTCCCCTACATATAACTAAAGAATTTCTAGACTCAACATCGACCAGTTTGGCTTGGAGAACCTACAGGCAGTCCGGCTCTGATGCCAACGCTGTCAGGACCCCGACTCGATGTCACATCGATCTAGCTCGTAACACCTCATATCACTTTGCGGCCTCACGCACGGTATACCCACGGGTGTCGCCTTACCTTTGCCCGGGACCGTTTGCGCCTTTTGGCTCACGTATATGATAGTGTCGCTAGCATCCATATGATAAGGAGCCCGGGCTGACTTGACTAGTCGTAAACCCAAAGTGGCACAGACTTACAGGGACAGGCATCCATGACCCAGCTTCGAACGTGTCGGTCATCAGCAAGTGGGTCCGGGCTGTAGCACTGGGCTAGCAGGACTCCGGTAAACCGGGCTGTAGCGGGCTAACAGGACTCCGGTACTCAATGTGTGACATTTCCCCGAAGGGACAGACACCGGAACGAAGAAGGACACATGCCGGCCAGCCTAAGTGTTCCAGAGCAGTAGCAAGCTACCATGGCTCAGCGGTAACACTAGGAGACATTTCCCGGTAAGAGAGGCTACTAAAGATAAACAACTAGATAGTCAGATCCCACACATACCAAGCATTTCAATCATACACACAATATGCCCGATATGTGCAAACACAACAAGGCATCACAACATGACTCTATGACACAAGCACTTTATTTAAGGCTCAGAGAGCCGTACATAATATACACAAAGGTACGGGTCACACGACCCAGCATTCAAGTCATACTGTCATACAAACCAGCAGTGGAAGTAACTTGTCTGAGTACAGACAACTAGAAAGATAAAAGAGGCTTGGAAAGCCTAGCTATACTACATGGTTCTTCACAAGCTCAGGATCACCACCTGGGCCTTTAGCCTACTCATTGATGTCAACGTCTACGTAGAACCCATCAGAAGGGGTTGCAGCGTCTTCTGTAAAAATGTAAATTATAGCAACATGAGTACAAAGGTACTCAGCAAGACTTACATCAGATCCTATATACATGCATATTATCAAGAAGGGTTGGTGGAGTTGTTGGAGCAATCCAGCTTTGACTCTTGGCTAGGCTAACCTACGAGACTCCAATTTGAAACGGTTTTGTGTACACGAGTCCACTACTCACCACTTCAATACACTACCGAGGATCCACCTCCGTCTTCCTACGGAAGAGCCATCCTCGGCACTCACACTTATCTTGAGGCTTTTAGCAGTTTCCATTTACTTGTCTATGAACTGTATAGGCAACCAAGTAGTCCTTTACCGCGGACGCGGCTATTCGAATAGATCATGATAACCCTGTAGGGGTGTACTTCTTCATACATGTTTCCACCACTTAGCGTCTGCACACGACATGTGCTCGGTAGACTTCAAGCGAAAGCCGACGTGGGTGTAGACCACGACCTACCTAAACACCTAAGTCTCTAGTCCAGGTTTATCGCCTATCCAGGTTCCATCCGCAGGGAGTCCGGCCGAGGTTTCCCATACGGCCCCGAACGATGTGAACAGGGTTCTCGAGATACCTAACGGGTATTCGGTACACCGTGCCACGTACCTACCGCATCACAGCCCACCCCTACGGTCAGCGCTGTCCACGGCCTCCAGTAGGCTACAAACACGAGAAACTACTTGCAACTCCTGGACAGAGAGCTAGGGTGAATAAGAAGTTGAGCGGGGTCATATTTCAGGGCCCAATGCATGGTAGTAGCTGTATCTTAAATCACACATACAGATCTCAGTGCTTAAGGTCGGCTTCAATGAAACAACCCACCATGTACTCCTACATGGCCTCTCATCGATACCTTTACCAAATCGTGTTCACCACACCACTCTCATTACCGACATAATCATTTCACTCTAGCCATCACCCAGATGAACCAGACCTGACACGACTCTAAGCATAGCAGGCATAGCAAGGTAGGAACAACAGATACATATGGCTCAATCAACTCCTACCATGCTAGTGGGTTTCATCTAGTTACTGTGGCAATGACAGGTCATGCAGAGGAAATGGGTTCAACTACCGTAGCACACAACAGTTTGAAACGCGTTGTCTTAATGCAGTAAAAGAGAGCAGGAGCGAGAACATGGGATTGTATCGATATGATCAAATGGTTGGTTGCTTGCCTGATGGTCCGATGCACTGATACGGTTCTTCGTTAGGGTAATCACGGTACTCCTCGGGGGCAGATCCTGCCGCAAAGAACACCGATACACAACCATCACCAAACAATGTGCAACAATATGATGCATGCATGAAACATAGCAGTATGAGTGTGTTGGGCTAATGCAACTAAGACCAGAAGGGTTTGAACCAATTTGAATCAAAGATTCAAATTTTCAAACTCAAACATGGCCCTTTAAAGTGTTTTTCCTTGTTCTGCATTAAACACCAAGTTAACTTGTTTAATCATGCATGAAAATAGTACAGATGAAAAGATTGGATTTTTCTGATCATTTTTCATATATAATTTGTCTGATTTGGAGTTACAGATTAAAAGTTATGAATTTTTAAAGTTTAAACTATATTCTGGAATTTCCTATATTAGATTAATTCCAGAAAATCAATTATGGCGTCAGCCTGACGTCAGTGTGACGTCAGCAGGTCAACGGAACACGTCCAGGTCAAACTTGACAGTGGGTCCCGCGTGTCAGTGTGATTAGTTTAATTAAGGTTTAAATAAAACTAAACCTATTTAATTAACAGGGCTGGGCCCCACCTGTCATTGACTCAGGGGAGTCAACCAGGGCCCACCCGTGGTCAAACCCGGGTCGGCTGCACCGGCGTTTAGCCGCCGACGAGCCCGACGCGGCGGCGGAAGTGGTTTTGGCCGTTTCGGCCACCAAATGGGTCGCGGAGACCACCGGAGTGGAGCTGAGGACGAGCCGCAGCTCTTGGTGGAGTCCGTTGGGGTCGGGGTGGCCGGAGTTGGCGCCGGCGACGACTTTGGCAGCCACCGGGGTTCGGCCGAAGACGAACTTGACGCTAGAGGGGTCGGTGAGGCTCGGGGAGTGGCTAGTTAGGTGCTAAGTGACACGGTGAGTATGATGGACACCAGTTTGTGGCCGGAGGGTGACCGGGAGCACGTCGGCGACGAGCTCCACGGCGGTGGGTGCGGTTGAGCTCCGGGAGGTTGCTACACGGCTCGGGAGCAAGAACGGAAGGGAGGGGAAGATGGCTAAGCTCACAGTGAGTGCGACGAAGCCCTTGGTGTGGCCGGAGATGAACCGGAGCGACGACGGCGTTGAAGGGGATCTCCGGCGACGGCGGTTCGGGCGAGGTCGTTGCGGTGGACTCGGGCGTTGCGAGCTCTCGGGGCTCGGCTGCTCGATGAAGTGGACAGTGGAGGAGCTCCTGGACACGATGAGAGGATGCACGGGTGGCGGGGAGCACGGCTACGACGAAGGCACGGCGATGGTGGCGTCGGCCATGGCGGGGGAGCGCGAG
>NC_041387.1:83843096-83851403 GCF_002162155.2 Triticum dicoccoides | reverse complement strand
GTTGCGAGCGCTCGGGGCTCGGCTGCTCGATGAAGTGGACAGCGGCGGAGCTCCTGGACACGATGAGAGGACGCACGGGTGGCGGGGAGCACGGCTACGACGAAGGCACGGCGATGGTGGCGTCGGCCATGGCGGGGGAGCGCGAGGGGGAGGAGCTGGAGAGGAGAGGGGGTGTCTGGGGGGTTCGGGGGAGCGAGGGAGGCCGGTCCACGACGTCACCGGACGAGGGGAGCGGCGAGGCGGCGAGCAGGTGCGTGGCGCGCGCTGCGGTCGCCGTCGGGCACCTGCCTGCCTGCCTGGCCGGCAAGCAGCTCGCTGGAGCGGCGCTGGGCTGGGCCGGCAGGTGGGCCGGGTGCTGGGCGCCAGGTAAGATTTTTCCATTTTTTTCTGTTTCTGTTTTATTTAATACTTATGCAACTTTGTTGAATTAAATAAAATACTTAGGCAACTCCTAAAATCACCAAACTACTCCTGGCCCATAGTTGGATTATTTCCAACATGAAACATTTTAGTTTGGAGATATTTGAGCATTTAAATATTTTATATAATTTTAAATGCCCAAATTCAAATATTTATGATTTAATTCAAAAACCCTAAGATGGCCTAGGAAAATGTGCATCACTTTTGGCAGAGGTTCTGAACCAAGACAAAGATGATGAGCATTTTAGAAGGGCATTTCAGGTTCATTGAAAAAGTTTTTAGTAAACCCTAGTTGGTTTCAGAGGGGACTGGGGGTTCTGTCATCCCCATTTCAGGTTTCTGGTGAAAGAATAAACATGATGCAACACTCTAATGCATGGCTAACTAGGATGTGACAAGACCCCACCCACCTCTCTGCCTCATGAAGCGGGCGACACTGAGGTGTCGTCATGGAGGAGTCTAGATCTGTCGAAGCCGCAAGCGAACACGCCAGTCGCCCAGAGCCCAGAGCGTTCAGCTCCCACGGGGGGTGATGAGAAGGGTCCGGCGCAGTTCGATGTTCGGCCGGACGTACTGACAGGCCTTCTGGAGCGAGTCGTGCTCTCGGAGGAGCACCGCTCTTTAATGAGCACGGTGCTCACGAAGGATTCATCCGATACCAGCGGTTTGAATGAGGCATTTACAAGCCTCCTCAAAGGCTTTGAGGTATGTAGTGAAAAACATAGTATTTTTTGGTTGTGAAGCACGCGCTAGGTGTGCTCCCTATGGATAGTAGCCCCTGAGACTCTAGTTGCCCGCCATAGGCGGCAAACGGGGGATCATATAGTAATGGCTGCGCTATACGTGTGCGCAGGTGTCTAAGGATCCGGCAGCCGACCAGTCTGTTGAAGTTGTCGAACTAAGGAGGCAGATCAGATCAATCGATCCCGATATCATGCTGGTGAACAAGAGGCTGGAAGAGTCACAGGGTATGAGCTCTGCTTCCCTTATCATGTTGTATAGGAAAATGCAAGAGGGGTATAATATTAATGCAATGTGTTTGCACTGCAGATGGTGCTGCTGCCGTTGAGGCCCTGAGGGCGGAACTTGCTTAGGTCAAGGAACAAGCTCGGGCTAGCAATGCGTCTGCCCTAAAGGTGGCTGAAGATTTGAGAGCCGAATAGGCTGCTCATCGCTGAAGCGAGGAAAAGATAGCCGAAATGGCTGAGGAGTTGAAAAATGCCACCGACCGGTATGTACTCCTTGAAAAGGAAAATAAGGCTAGTTCGGCCGAGCTGGACAAGGCACTTAATGCCGCCAAGGAGATGCGGACCGAGATCCGGGTATGCGGGAGGAGCTCCAACAGGCCGACAAAATCGTGGCTGGGGGCTCCTACTTACTGCGGACGAAGTTTTTGGATCCAAAGTATGCTCCCCTGGCTAGGCGCTGGAGTCCTGCAGACGCATATGCGGACTTGCCGAATAGTACAGCTGACGCTGCCAAGTTCTTTGAGGATCAAGGTGAGAAGGAAGTGGAGAAGCTTTTCTGGTCGCAATTCAATGCTCCCACTCGCCCGCTGCCATTAAATGAGAAGACGCCTGCTGTGGCGGAGCTTCATAGCTTGTCCGGGCTTGCAATGTGGTCTGTAATAGACCATCTTTGGCCGAAGGGGCCTAAGCCGGACAGTTATTTTGGTTTAGTGATGCAATTCCTTGGGTCCGTGTCTCGGATTGACGCCATGAGGAGGTCGACGTGCATAGAGGGTGCGCGGATGGCTCTTGCCCGCGTTAAATCCTATTGGACTGATATGGAGGTCACCATTATAACGACCTAGGATCCGGTGGGAGGCCAATATCCGGCCGAGCACTACTTGGCGTAGGTCACAGAAGGTGCTCGCCTAATAGAGGCGCAGTGCTCGAAGAATGTTTTGTTCGAGTGATAAGTCGAATCATTGTAAAAACAATGTTTATTTTGATTATGAGGCTGTATTTATACTTTTGCTCGGAAGTATGATTGTGTCCCCTATACGACCGTTTTTATATGCATAAGTAGTCCGATAGATAGCAGTCGTTGGCTTCAGCCCCCACGGATACAATGCGGGGGTTTTCGCGAAAAATATGCTTAATCACACTTGATCCAACGTCTTGGTCCGTTAAGGAGGTGATTGCACGTCGAACTAGGTGACCGGACTATATAGTTGTAACACTTTCGCTTAGCCATGGGAGTCTAATGGTGGGGCTACTATGTAGCCCCTCGTACCTTCGCGTGCATCTGAATACGGGCACGTGTGTACATGGCCAGGAAACGGCCCTTCGTTAATGCGGAGGAATCCTAAAGATTTCGGTGAGTTTTCGAGTGGTTGAACAGTCTCTCGCTGTGTCATGATAGTCAGTTTTCGGCTTTCTCTACTGAGGCGCTCATCCGGAATAACCAGGGCACAATCGCAGTAGTTCTCCTTTGGCCTGCGTTAGCCGATAATAACGGAACGTAAGGCGGCAAACCCAGGAGCTGGGCAAACCCAGCATTTGACCAAAGACATGATTCAGATCTGATGCATATAAGGCCAAACTTGTGACGCCGAATACTCCCGAAGGTGTTCGGACTTTATAACAGAAGATGGGCTCAAGAATGCCCATTCATTATGAACCATGTGTTTCCAGGTACATGCGGTAATCTGTCGTGGCGAAATGCCAATAACGACAGTATCCTCTGTGGGTATGGAACCCATGGGATGGTTTGAACAACAAGAGGCAATAGAAAAGGTTTACACAGGGGCTTAATCTAAAAAGAAACATGTTGAAAGGGGCCCTGCTGCACGTCTGCGCCTTTGTCTCCATTGTGCTGTATCCTGAAGGGTATCGCGCGAGTGTTGTCTGTGAAAAAAAAAGGAAAACTCATAGGAGAGTACAACATAAGTATGCGATGGATAGTAAAAGTGTAAGATGTTGGCCTGCCAATAAGGTTGAGCCAAGCGTGGGGCTGTATTAAATATTTATAGCCCCTGGTTTCCGCAATGGGAATACATATACGGTGCTCGGTTGAATTTTATCCGGGCTACCGGACTCATCTAACCGTGTCTGTGGTCTTAATGACCAGTCATGTTTTCTGATATTGGAGGCCGCTTATAGTCCGGCCGCCAGGGCCGTCGCGTGTTCCTCTGCGCGTGAAGAGTGCTCTATGATTCCGCTAACAGTAATGACGCCACAGGGACCGGACATCTTGAGTGTAAGGTAGCCATAATGCGGCAATGCATTAAAGCGGGTGAAGGCCATTCTTCCGAGCAATGCGTGATAGCCGCTTTGGAAGGGTGCGATGGTGAAGAGTAGTTCTTCGCGTCTGGAGTTGCCTGGGTAGCCGAATGTTACTTCCAGCACGACGGATCCCCTGCCGTAGGCTTCAAAGTCTGGTATCACCCCTTCAAAGGCGGTGTTGCTTTGGCTAATTCTAGATGGGTTTATCCCCATTCTGCGAACTGTGTCCTCGTATATTAAATTGAGACTACTACCGCCGTCCATGAGGACACGGGTGAGACAGTATCCGTCGATTATTGGGTCAAGCACCAAGGCCTATGATCCTCTGCGCCGAATACTAGTTCGGCCGTCCATGTGATCGAAAGTGATCGGACGAGACATCCAATAGTCATATGTGGGTACGATGGGCTCTGCATCGTGCGCGTCTCTGAGCGTGCGTTCATGCCTTCTTGTGAATGTGTGAGTCGCGTGGATCATGTTTACTGTTTTAACCTCTAGAGGGAATTTTTTTCTGTCCCCCAATGTTCGGCTGGCGAGGTTTGTCCTCGTCTTCACTTGGTGTTTCCCTCCCTTTGTGTTCGGCATTTAATTTGCCGGCCTGCTTGAAGACCCAGCACTCTCTATGGGTGTGGTTCACAGGTTTCTCCGGGGTGCCATGAATTTGGCATAGTATGTCCAGGACTCTATTCAGACCGGACGGTCCCTCTTTACTGCCTTTAAATGGCTTCTTTTGCTGATCAGGTCGAGAGCCCCTGAATCCGGCATTGACCATTGTGTTGTCCGGGCTCTCTTCCTTGCTTTGGCGTTTGTTTTTATTACGCCGTGGCTTCGCGTTGCCATCCCTTATTTCGGATGTGCTGGGGTCGCTGGTGCCTTTTCGGGCTAGCCAGCTATCTTCACCCGCGAAAAGCGGGTCATAAGGCTTGTTAAGGCTGCCATTGTCCTTGGCCTTTCTTGGCCGAGGTGTCTGGCGAGCCATTCGTCGCGGATGCTGCGTTTGAAAGCCGCTAAGGCTTCGGCGTCCGGACAATCAACAATTTGATTCTTCTTAGTGAGGAATCTATTCCAAAGCTTGCGGGCGGTCTCTCCGGGCTGTTGAATTATGTGACTTAGATCGTATGCATCCGGAGGCCGGATGTATGTCCCTTGAAAATTGGCCCTGAAAGCGTCTTCGAGTTCCTCCCAACTCCTAATTGAGTTTTCGGGGAGGCTTTTCAACCAGTGTCGAGCTGGACCCTTCAGCTTGAGAGGAAGGTATTTGATGGCGTGGAGATCATCCCCACGAGCCATGTGAATGTGCAGGATGAAATCCTCGATCCAGACCCCTGGGTCTATCGTTCCGTCGTATGCCTCTATGTTCATAGGTTTAAAACCTTGTGGGAATACATGGTCCAGTACTTCTTCGGTGAAGCACAGGGGGTGAGCAGCCCCTCTGTATCTGGACGTGTTATGGCATGCAGTCGGCTGTTGTTGTGTCCGGAGTTTAATCCGAACTGGTATTTGGCTTGTATGAGCCTTTGGGTGACCATAGTCCCTCGTCGGGGTGTGTCCTTTAGATCCATAGATGGACCTGGCTGCACTGGTTTTCTTATCCAGATGCTCATGCAGATCGTGCGCGGCGTCATTAGCCATTTTGTTGTGGTTATGAAGTGGTACGTCTGGTCTCCTGGTTGTATTATTCTTTGGTGGAATGGCCTCGTCGTCAAATTCTGGCAGTAGCTTGTGTTTTGGATAGCTTTTTGTATGGCGATCGTCGCCATATCTTTCTTCAGTGTCTAGCACTTTATTCCATCTGCGACGGAGCATTTGTTGTGCGGCCTTGAGCCATTGCTTATGCTTCTTTAGACTTCTTGCTGTGGCCATAAGCTTTTGGTGGAGGTTGTCTCGTTCCACTCGTTCGTCCGGGATGATGAATGCATCGTCGTCCAGACTGTGTTCCTGTTCTCGGGCGGTTTCACGAGCTCGTCCCTCCGGATCATTTTGATTGGGTATTTGCTCCAAACTCGGCTTGGCGTGAGCTGACTCGTCCTGCTCCATCGCTGGGTCCATGTGATCGTTACTGCCTTCGGGGCTTGCTGGTATTTCGATCTTTCTTGCGCTCTTGTTGCTATTTTTGCTGTTGCTGGACTTTGAGCGGCATCTGCGCCGCCGTTTTGGCTTTTGGCCGGGTGTTTTATCTTCCGGACTGTCGCTGTCATCCTTCTTGAGCGTATCCACCATGTATATATCGTGTGACAAGGTAGTAGTCCCACGCCCCAGAGATTCTGAAGCTTCTCCTGCATAGTCGTCCATACCGTTGATGTCTTCGGAGTCGGAGTCAAGAACGTCGGTTAAATCATCAATCGTGGCAATGAAGTGGGTGGTGGGTGGCCAACGAATTCCTCAGTCGCCTACATCCCACTCAGGCCGGACATAGTTTGGCCCAGGGCTTCCTGACAAAGAGAGAGACTTTAATGAGTTTAGCATGTCGCCAAAGGGCGAGTGCTGGAAGATGTCCGCAGCGGTAAACTCCATTACCGGAGTGCAACCTGGCCCGGCTGGCTCGAGGGTATGCGGACCAGGACCAACAACCGGATACGAGTCCTGGGGTCCGAGGTTACAGGCCTCAACGGAGGTGAGACCTGTGTTCGGCTCCATCGCCGATGAGTATGCGGCCTGCGGGGCGGGGTCCATCCCTCCGTCCTTGGGCAACACAACCTACCCCGGATTTAGATCCGGGGCTACTGCCGGGGTGATATCCCGAACATTGTCCGACAGCAGGTCTAGGCCGTGCTCGTTGTGACTGTCCGGCGCTCCTGGCACAGGCCCGAACCCATCGAAGATCAAGTCTCCGTGAATATCCGCCGTGTAGTTCAAGTTTCCGAACCTGACATGGTGGCCAGGGGCGTAGCTGTCGATCTGCTCCAGATGACCAAGCGAATTGGCCCGCAGTGCAAAGCCGCCGAATACCAAGATCTGTCCGGGGAGAAAAGTTTCGCCCTGGATGGTGTTGTTGGCGATTGAAGACCCCATCAAGCCTCAAAGCAACGACACATATGAACTCTCAATGAAAGCACCAATGTCGGTGTCAAAACAGGCAGATCTCGAGTAGGGTGTCCCGATCTGTGTGTCTTAGGCTGATGGTAACAGGAAGCAAGGGACACAATGTTTACCCAGGTTCAGGCCCTCTCGATGGAGGTAAAACCCTACTTCCTGCTTGATTAATATTGAAGATATGAGTAGTACAAGAGTAGATCTACCACGAGATCGTAGAGGCTAAACCCTAAGAGCTAGCCTATGATGGTATGATTGTAATTGTGATCGGCCTTCTAAGGACCATCCTCTATGGTTTATATAGACACCGGAGAGGGCTAGGGTTTACATGGAGTCGGTTACAAGAAAGGAAACATAATATCCGGATCACCAAGCTTGCTTTCCACGCAAAGGAGAGTCCCATCCGGACACGGGCCGAAGTCTTGAGTCTTGTGTCTTCACGCTTCAATAGTCCGGACGATGTATATAGTCCGGCTGTCCGGATACCCCCTAATCTAGGACTCCTATAACACCCCAAAAATTTAACCCTGATTTGTTTGTTTTTAATTTACCAGGAGTTTAATTTTTTTTTTGGATTTTCTTTTGATCTCAGAAACCTCCCTTCTCTTTGATTTTGTGGAGTTCTTACCTTAAGGGGAAACTTCCTAAAAATATTATTGGACTTGTATACTCTCTCAATAAAACAATTCTTTTAGTAGTGGATTTTTTTTGCATAATTGTTTTCCTGAGCTTTATTCTTTTAAAATAATTTTTCAAAGGATTTAGGGCCTCTTTTGCACTGCAACCATTTGATAAATGCATTTAAAATTTTCACCAAAAATTGGGGATGTAATGTGATGTTTTTAAATCACTCTGATGCAAAAATATCATTTATTCATTTGAGTTTTTAAGCTCTAACTCTAGTTTTCAAAATTGATCCAGTGGGTAGATTTTCACTACAACCTATTTAAAAATTTCTTTAAAAATTGCATAAAAATTTGGAGATGTCAGTAGATGCATATAATCCTTTTTTTTTGCAAAAACCGATGATTGTTCTTTGAAAACTTTGAGAAAATCATCCTCTTTTGCTCTCTGGTCCAGTTGGGTGTTTTGCACTACAACTCCATTTTCTTTTTCTCCATTGCCCATGATCTTTCTCCTACTTGTAAACCATCCTACAAAACCCTTAAGTCCAGGAGAGTGGCTCCATGGGAGTATTTTTGGTACATGAAACCATATCATTTTTTTCTGACCAGATTTGGTTTTCTCAAAGTTTTGCACTAGCAAGTTTCTATCTTTGACAAACTAACCTTGCCACCCTCTTTACCTTATAAAGAGACTAGGATCTGGAGATTTTGGCCACTCCAAGAACTGCCTAGATGCCTCTAGTATTTTGTCAAACACCTTGAGTGCATGAACAGTTTTGACATAAGTTTTAGTTTACACTGTGAGCTTGATCCTCTGATCAAACCAGCTTGTCCACTCATCTACTTGCACACCCTATCCTAGACCTGGTAAGCCCCAGCCACACCGAAGCCTCCTAGCATGCTCCAGCATTTCGTCGAACACCTGGTGCGCGTGCTCTGGGCGCGCCCAGAGCGCACGTTTTGCACGCGTGCGCACCGAGCCGCTGCGTCTCACAGCT
>NC_041387.1:83823029-83842637 GCF_002162155.2 Triticum dicoccoides | reverse complement strand
CAGCCAGCACGGCCGCCTCCTCCCTCGCCGCAGAGCCGGCCCTGGAGCTCCACAGCGCCGCCGTCAGGTCGGCCACGACGGCTAGCGGCCGGCCACAGTGGGCCTCTGCCACGGACAGCGCCGCCCGAGCCACACCAGCGCGCCAGCTCGGTCATGGAACAGCCCGTGCTCATCCACGAGCTCGTCCGCTAGCGCTCGTCGGCGCCACGTCGCCCTGCCGCAACAGAAGCGGTCGGCCGGCGATCTTATCCCCTGTAGCTGTGGAACCGACCCTGTTGTGCTGTAAAAGGAGACCCCCGGGCTCATCCGAGCACTTAGGCGACCTTAGGCCATCCCCATAGCACCCCCACAGCCAGTAATCGTGGAGGGAAAGCCGTCTTCCCCGACTCCGGGTGGTTCAGCCGCCGCCACGCCCCAGCGCCATGCGCCGCAACCAGGCCCTCTCCCGTCCATCCAACACCACCACCCGACTCCCCTTCGTCTTGCGGAGCCGCCCAAACCCCCTGCTGCGACGGAGAGCTACCGTAGTCCAAACCCCCTTTGCTCCCGAAGCCACCGGCCGTCGCGAAGCTCGTCGCCGGCGACTCCCTTCGTCCCCACCTGGCTAGCAACCACCGGGAGGACCGCCCCGGCCTGGCGGATCCATCCCCGCCTCGGAACCCCGCGAGGAGCCGCCAATCGCCGGCGGTGATCGCTCGAGTCCCGCCTCCGCTCGGGCAGAGGAAGAGGAGGGAAAGATGACTGGTCAAACCTGACCAGTGGGCCCCCAGGACCCACTGTTAGTGACCCACGTGCCAGTCCACGCTGGATCAGTGGATACGTAAAAACCAAAGTACGTGTTCGACGTGTACATATACTCGAATCGTTTTTCTTCTTCTGTTTTATTTTTAAATAACAGAATTTAACCAAATCTTTGACTGGGTATAACTTTTTTAATATAACTCGAAATGAGTTGATTCTTTTTCCTACCTCTCTCAAATATTGTCTAGTTTATTTTTAGATTTATTTGAAAAAATTTCAGACAACTTTTTTGCACTGTTTTGGAAACTATGTTTTAATTCAATATTTTCAATACTAGGATTTTGGGGAGAGAAGAAAACTTTCAAAAGTTTTGGATTTGCACCCTGCCTCTCCACAACTTGAGGCAAGCATTCTGAACCATGGCATAATATTGTTGTGTGTTGATACGATCGCAACACCACCTTGACCCGAAGTTTCCGTTATTTCATGTGATAATATGATCATACTCATATGTGCATATTGATGATTTTGTGCTGTTGGCATTCGATATATTGTGATAGTAGACACCCTCGTATACCTTTCATGCCTACCGGGAGGAAGTCGGGAGAGCCTCTGTCTTGGGTAGACACGAGCTTGTCTCCAGTCCTCGTTGAGGCGGTTGTGCCCGGTACGGCAAAGTGAGGCGTGACGAGTGGTGACTTTGTGTGTTGGTTGAAACATATTTGTTGTGCTAACCATGCAGGAAATACTTAAACCTCCTGAGTCGACCATAGATCGAGTCTTGTTCCGGTAACCCCCATACTTGTTTCGTACTACCACTTGTTCCTGCCACAGGTAGGGTACGGTTCAGTAAGTTGTCAACCCCTTTCCTAGCACACACCGTATAGAGAGGCCATGGTGGAAGATACCGGAGGCCTCCGGTAGGCAGGCCACCTGGTCCAGGGGCATGGGTGTTTCCGGTTGGGACCAAAAGGGGGGCACCCCTTAGAGCACGTGATATAAATTTGATCCCATGCTATTCGAGGTTGTAGCTTCCCCACTTAGAGTTTTGCTTGACAGGTGTCGTGGATGATTCTAGGCACCAGTAAGTTACGCTGGTGTGTGCAAGTCAGGTGTGTTTTCAATTAAAAGACCGTAGACAGAATTAGTCCTAATGGACTAAAGGAATCTGTTACTCGTGGGTAAAGAGTACACCCTCTGCAGAGATTAAATCTATTCGAATAGACGTGTCCATGGTTAAGGACTACAGTCTGGGTTGGGTCAAGTGTCGTTCTTAGTGTCGGTCTTCGGAGGAGAAACTACTAAACCAGAGCATGGATCACGACGTGTGATTTATGATGATTATGATTACTATTATTATGGACTAACCCCTTTATATTATTTGAAGTATTGAGTATCCCTAGGACGGTTCTACCTCCTAGATATTCACTGTGATTGTTTTTCTTATAAGCCTTTTATGTGGTGTCGCTCAGATGCCCGACTGTGGCATGCTATTATTTATTTACTTTATAAGCCCTTTATGTGGTGTCGCTCAGATGCCCGACTGTGGCATGCTGTTATTTATTTACTTTATAAGCCCTTTATGTGGTGTCGCTCAGACGCCCGACTGTGGCATGCTGTTATTTATTTACTTTATAAGCCCTTTATGTGGTGTCGCTCAGACACCCGACAGTGGCATGCTGTTACTTATTTACTTTATAAGCCCTTTATGTGGTGTCGCTCAGACGCCCGACTGAGGCATGCTCGTTATTTACTCCCCTTTCGAGGCATCGCTTCAGACACCCGATCATGCATTTTATTACTACTCTGTTATCACATATTCATGTCGCATATAAATAACCTGCTTGCATGCGTCAGGGATTTTAGTTTATGACTGGCATTGTGATCATAAAATATTTTAGAGCATCATTGGTTATATTATACCTGTGTTCATAATGTTTGCGAGTGTCAGGACCCCGACTCAATGCCACATTGATCTAGCATGTAACACCTCACTTTGCGGCCTCACGCATGGTATCCCCATGGGTGTCGCCTTACCTTAGCCCGGGACCGTTTGCGCCTTTTGGCACACGTATATGATAGTGTCGCTAGCATCCATATGACAAGGAGCCCGGGCTGACATGGCTAGTCGTAAACCCAAAGTGGCAAAAACTTACAGGGACAGGCATCCATGACCCAGCATCGAACGTGTCGGTCATCAGCGAGTGAATCCAGGCTGTAGCACTGGGCTAGCAGGACTCGGGTGAACCGGGCTGTAGCGGGCTAACAGGACTCCGATATTCATCGCGTGACATTTCCCCGAAGGGACAGACACAGGAACGAGGAAGGACACATGCCGGCCAGCCTAAGTGTTCCGGAGCAGTAGCAAGCTACCATGGCTCAGTGGAAGCACTAGGAGACATTTCCCGGTAAGAGAGGCTACTAAGGATGAACAACTATATGGTCAAATCCCACACATACCAAGCATTTCAATAACATACACACAATATGCTCGATATGTGCAAATACAACATGGCATCACAACATGACCCTACAACTCAAGTATTGTATTCAATAGGCTCCGAGGAGCGAGATATTACAAACATGGATCTCATGACCCAACATTCAGAGCATTCAAGTCAAAGCACATGCAGGAGCTTAACATGTTTGAGTATAGACATCTACAAAAGAAAAAGGCTGAGAAGCCTGACTATCTACCAGATCCTGCCGAGGGCACAAGATCATAGCTGAGGTAATAAGCTAAACATCGAAGTCCACGCGGAACTACTAGCGAGACTGAAGTCTCTCTACAAAAACATAAATTAAGCAATGTGAGTACAAATGTACCCAGCAAGACTTACATGAGAACTAACTACATATGCACCATTATCAACAAAGGGGGTGGTGGAGTTTAACTACAGCAAGCCAGCTTTGACTCTGTGGCTATCCTGAACTACGATTGCAAGAAACTCTTTTGAGGTGGCGCACACGAGTCCACATATTCACCATATCAATACACCACTATGGATCCGCTCCCGTCTCCCTACGAGAACGCCATCCATAGCACTCACGCTTATCTTGCGTATTTTAGAGTATCCACTTTCACTTGTCTATGAACTGTACAGGCAACCCAGAAGTCCTTTACCGCGGACACGGCTATTCAAATAGATCATATTAACCCTGCAAGGGTGTACTTCTTCACACACGCTCTCGCCACTTACCGCCATGTACACCTCGTGTATCTCGGCAACCTTCAAGCGGAAACCTGGCGAGGGAGTCGGCCACGACCTGACTAACCACACAAGTCTCTCGTCTAGGTTTATCGCCTATTCGGATTCCATCCGCAAGGAGATCCAGCCGGGGTGTCGGTCACGGCCCCAAACAATGTGTGCAGGGTTCCCAAGCCCACCATCCGGGTGCCACTTGGCACACCAGGCCACTGTGCCTAGTCTGTCCCAAGCCCACCTGTACCGGGTGCCACTTGGTAGACTACTAACACTACCTACAAATACCAGAAACTAGTTGCAACTCCTGGACAAAGATCATGTTGATTAATAAGTCGAGAGGGGTCGAGTTACCGGAACCCAATGTGTGGTAGTAACTGTTGATGGATCACAAACACAGAACTCAGTTCCTGAGGACGGCTGCAATGAGACAACCCACCATGTACTCCTACATGGCCTCTCACCGCTACCTTTACCAAATCGTGTTCACACACTTAGCTCTCAAGAGTAGGACATGTTCACACACCTCCGATTCATCCCGGATGAATCAGACCTGAGTCAACTCTAAGCAGTAGTAGGCGTGACAAACAAACATGAATGAGTAGGCACATCAGGGCTCAAACAACTCCTACTCATGCTAGTGGGTTTCATCTATTTACTGTGGCAATGACAAGTCATGCAGAGGATAAAGGGGTTCAACTACCGCAGCAAGTAACAGATATGTCGTTGTTTTCCTAATGCAGTAAAAGAGAGCAGGAGTGAGAGAGTGGGATTGTATCGGAATGAACAAGGGGGTTTTGCTTGCCTGGCACTTCTGAAGATAGTATAGTTCTTCATCGGTGTCATCGAACTCATCGTCGGAACAACGTCTACTGAGAGGGGACAAATACCGGCAAACAAGGAAGAACACAATCAATGCTATGCAATAATATGATGCATGATCATGACATGGCAATATGATGTGGTTTGAGTTAATGCAACTAGCAAACAGATTAAATGAAGTTGGTTTGAATCCAAGATTCAAATTCAAACTCCATATGTGGATATTTAAATGCCATTTATATGATTTGTGCTAAACAGTAGTCATAAGTTGTTCTAACTTGCATGAAAATGGTACAGATGGATAGATTGGATTTTTCTGATCATTTTTCATATATAATTTATCTCATTTGGAGTTACGTTTGAATTTCTATGATTTTTACAAGTTTTAAACATTTTCTGGAATTTCCTGACTTAGATTTAATCCAGAAATTCCTTTACTGCGTCAGCAATGTGTAAGCATGACGTCAGCAGGTCAAAAGGGGCTGGTCCGGGTCAAACCTGACCAGTGGGGCCCATTGGTCAGTGTCACATTGCTCGCTTGGGTCACTGACGGGCGGGGTCGGTCAAGGGCCACGTCAGCAAGGTCAACGCTGACGCGTGGGGCCACGGTGATTAGTTAAAACTAAACAAGAAATAAACTATGATTAATTTTGGGTGTGGGGCCCATATGTTAGTGGGTCAGGGGGTTAATTAGCAGGTGATTAGGCCTAACTAGGTGGCCACGTCGGCGGCTAATCGCCGGCGACCACAGGCCACGGCGGAGGCGTCTGGTTTGCTCCTCCGGCGACCAAACGAGTGGCGGAGGGGCTCTGCGTGGAAGTGGTGCTCATCCGCATCCAACGGAGCAAGTAGCAATGGCTGGGGTGGTTTACAGCGCCGACGGCGTCGAGCTTTGCAACGGCCGGAGCTCGGCAAGGTCGGGTTCGGCGCTGTTATGCACGATAGGGCGAACAGGTGGCTGCACTCGGCTCCTGGGAGCATGCTAAGCCCGCGACGGTGCTCGGACGCGAGCTGCGGCTGGTGTTGGTGCGGCGGCGATGAGGCATGGCGGTGGGGAGCTTCTGCGTCCGTGCAACTATGGCCTAGTGGACGCGGGCGAGCATGGGAGTAGGGGGAAAAGGAGCAGCGGCTCACCGCAGGTCTTCTGGTGCTGCTGGCAAGGAAGGGGAGGCACGGGGTCCGGCGAATCGATGGCGCGGATCACCGGCACCCGAGGTCGAGGACGGTGGCGTTGGCGGGGAAGAAGGCCGTCCAGGCTTGCGTTCTTCTTCTTGGAGACGCGAGGCGTCGTGGCGGAGTCGATGGTCATGTCGGCAGGGGGTGCGGTGGCCAGTGGTCACGGCGACGGCGAGCGGCGGCTCCGGCTGCTTTCGGTGGTCGCGTGGGAGAGAGAGCGGAGAGGGAAGGGAGGTCCAGAGAGAGTGAGAGAGGGTCGAGCGGATCGGGACGACACCGGGGCATTCATCCACGCGTCCAGGGGCTCGGTGGCAAGCAGGAGGTGGCCGGGTTCGGTTGCGCGCTCAGCACGCACCTGCTTCTCCTTCTGGCAGAAGGTTGAAGAAGCAGGCAACGCTGGCTGGGCTTGGCCAGCCAACTGGGTCGCCAGGTGGCCTTGCCAGGTGGGCTGCACAGCAGGTAGGTCCAGGTAACTTTCTCTCCCTTCTCTTTTCTATTTAGTTTTCTTTTTTTCTATTTCTTCTGTAAATGTTGGGCTTTATTAAAAATACTTAGGCACACTCAAAAATCACCAAACTGCTCATGGCCACTGTTTGGAATATATCCAACATGGAACATTTCAGTTTAGGATTATTTGGACATTTTAAATATGTTATAGAATTTAAATGTCCAAATTCAAATAGAGTATGATTTAATTCAGAGTCCAAATATGTCATGGAAAAATGTGCATCACCTCTGGCTACTGTTTACAGTATTTCCCATAAATGATGAACATTTTTGAAAGCCATTTGGACTTACGGAAAATATTTTAGGTGAACCTAGTGAATTCCTTTAATGCTAGGGTTAGGACAATCCCCATTTCAATTTTCTGTAAAAGTAAACATGATGCGTCACCAAAGACTAGCACTAGTGCATTGCCAGAAGCTAGGGATGTGACAACTCGCCCCCACTAAACAAGAATCTCGTCCCGAGATTCAAGCGTAGGGTAGGATAAAGGGGGAACGCAAACTAACACAATCTTCACGACCCAGGTTGCACTTCCTAAGAGCATTGATTCGATCACCATCTTTGTCTTGTCATCTTGTTTTGAGAACTCCAGCTAACATGACAAGGAGAGAAGAAGGAGACTCTAGAAGGATCGATCTTCTCGAAGATTGAACAACTCAGGATTAACTCACGGAATGAGACATAGCAACATCTCTCGAAATGAGACACGAAGCACACATCTAGAGGGATGGAGTGGAATAGATGACGAGGGTTCACTAGGTAGACAACAATTCCACACCTAAGAGGGTGGTGAACGGTTGTCAACGTAGCGAGGAGTTGAGTTGCCATGATACCACGACGAGACACCTTAGGGATGGTGACTCGTAGATATATCCCCTTAGGTGGCAAAAAGAATTACCTTTGATTCAGAGATCATTGAAACTCTTTATACGAGCCTAAGGCAATTCTCGAGCGATCGTTTGGAGGGGTTCGGTAGAATGGCATATCCGGATTAGAATAGATGATGTGGATTACCTTGTTGAAAACAACACAAGGGATGATTTTAGTAACTGGGGAGAAGCTCAACAGTAGAGAGTGAGTCCACTGTTTGAAAGGGCTATAGCATAATCGAGGAAACTCAGAGCACTATGCAATTAACGCCGACGATAAAACCTAGCACTTGCGCGTGCTCTCAAGAACTTTGAGCATTTCCATATTCATCAAGGTTTTACCAATATCCATGTCAAGGATCCTGGCAACACAACATACTACCATGATGAATAATGGTGGAGGATGCAGATGCAAAGGAAGATAACACCTTCTCAGATTTCACCTTAGCGAGGCCAAGGAAACAAAATCTGGATGATCGACCAAGAGACATTTAGCACTCCACGTCTAATGTTCTCCTTGATGTTCTAGCTACCACAATCTTCTTAAAAGCATCAACATGGCCATCAAGTAAAGGTCGGACTTCGGGAGCACAAAATCCATAAGGATCAACTTCTAGAATAAGTCATGCGAGCTCCTCATGGGAGGTGACCAAACGGCTTAATCAAGATACTACAACAATAGCGCTTCTAGCTAGGTGCGTCCACTTCACTGGAACCTATATCATAGTTCTTGGAAGAGGTTCCAACCATCATATCTGCCTGAGATTCAGATCTGGTTGGTAACAGAATATTTCAGACAACATGTATGGGAAAGAAAGTTTGCAACACAAATCGACAAGGTGGCGTTGCAAGATTCTCGGGGAATGAGCTATGATAGCAAACTCCAAAACATGAGCTAGTTCTGCTACGCACATGTGAGCATGCTGTGCCAGACAGGCATGGCCACGTAGTAGTCTTATAGTAAAATACTATCGAGTTCAGGTGGGGAACCATCACCGTGGATAACGAAGTCCTTGCATAAGTCATATGATTAGCTCTTATGAAGGAACTTCTTCTCCTTGAACAAATCAGTTAGTGGCTTGGTGTGCTAGGGATACATATGGAATGAAGGTTGCAAGTCTCCAAACCACAGAATACTTCACACGTATGCATGACTGATTTGGGATGATTCCAAAGGAAGCAACATTGACTTTCTCGAATCCACGGTGGCAACTTGCATCAAATGCACATGAACTAGAGGAAGTCACTTCTTACATCCGAACATATGCTTCATGAGCTAGCATGAAGAAATGCTTTCAAAAGTTTCCAACACTAGCTTAATGTTCAACAAAATTTTTTAGAAGACGAGGATGTTGTCGATGGCTCAACAACAATTCATCCAGGTTTCCATATGAATGGAATTCCACAATTATGTGAACAAGGTGATAGCATTGGTCAGACCCGAAAGATATAATGGTGTATGCTCGAGGAAACAACCACGAGTAAGACAACATTACAAATATTGTTGGTTCTGATTTGATTTGACGATAGCCCATACTCAAATCAAAGGTTGACATGACAATAGACACAACAACTGATCACGAGGATCAACCAATGAATATCATCTTTCTTCAACACACACACACAAAGATATCCCTTTGGAATGAACTGAGTCGGACAAGCTATTATCTTCCAACTCTCCAAGTTGTTGTTTAGCTTAACCAACTAGCTCAGGGTATCCGGCATAGATGCTTGGAGAATGGGTGGTTTATAGGAAACCAACTTGATCACGAGCTCAACATAGCGGTCAGGTGATAACCTGGTGATACTTCCGAGAAGATAATTGGAAAATCACGAACCACCGATATGCTATTAAGTTCGAGAACAATCTTGCTTTTCAAGGCAAGACGAGATGATCAAATAAGCAAGGGATTGGCATAGCCCTAACTCATTGATCGAAATGTGCACCGAAAATAAGGACTAGGTAGCACAATCTATCTTAGAATGATGATTCAAGAACCAATACGCTAAGAATGAAATTATTGTCCTTTGACTACCAAGCAACAAGGTTGCTAGGAGTATTGATTTCACACATCATGATTCACTTGTCGACATTCCGGTTGCAACAACACGGGAACCAAGAAATGAATAATGATGGAGAGAGTATCACTACGTCAAGAATTCATAAGAGGTGGTGCAATTCTCATGACACTCTTGACATAAGGATGGTAACACTCCAAGATAGAGCAGAGCAAAAGATGGATTGGCATTTTGATCTGCGGAATACAATTGCTTTGACCCAATCCTAGATATGGATGAGGTTCTAGAGTTTGTTTCTCCTAGTCATTCTGGAATAGGATGGCTTGACAGACCACAAGAGTAATAGGCATCGATAAACACGATTGCACAACTACTCCATACTATCAAATGATAGACGGGGGTCAGAATACAACTAAAGAGGGACAACTCAAGGAACAAGCACTCTGGTTGTGATCTTTTGGTTCAAAGAACTTCTGCCATAAACGGTTCATAGTATTTGGAAGAAGGAAATACCTCGGACATCGAGGACTATCGCAAGGGTTACTAATATCCTAAAGGTACGAGCAACACTAACAACATGAAGTAGGTAGGGAAATCTCGGGTTCAGGAACCCAGGAGTAGAATACCTACTGACTAAATGGCATCACGGGATGCTTTCGAGGATAATGGCCAGAATCATCACACTAGGAATACAAGCATTGCTAGATTACTAGGTGACTCGCTAAGACACATAGGGTAATAATGTCTTCAACATATACGCCGAGGCAACATAGTACCTCAACTCACCGATTAGTGTGATTAACCTGGCCCAAATGGACATCGGAAACAGGAGGAAGGGATTTGCAAATGCATCGGACTATTTAGAAACCTGGGATGACTCGGACAACATAACGGCTGTAAATGCTCACAAAGATTTGAGACATAGTGCAAAATGGTGGCATAACCACTCGATCAACATAATATCAAGGTTCTGAGATTAACTATGAATACACGGAGATAGTAGGAACTGAACTAAGGCTTGAATTCACCAATCTTATAGGTCTACGGATTAGTAACACGTGATCCTGATAGAAAGATGAGAAGCCTAGTTCCTTAACCCCGTAGGAAAAATAAGATGACTCAGATCAGAAGGGCATAAGGTATAAGGAGTAAAAAGAGCCTTACGTTCCATCCCACAATCAATTCCCTTATATAACTAAAGAATTTCTAGACTCAACTTCGACCAGTTTGGCTTGGTAATCCTACAGGCAGTCAAACTCTGATACCAAAGCTGTCAGAACCCCGACTCAATGCCACATTGAGCTAGCATGTAACACCTCATATCACTTTGCGGCCTCACGCATGGTATCCCCACGGGTGTCGCCTTACCTTAGCCCGGGACCGTTTGCGCCTTTTGGCACACGTATATGATAGTGTCGCTAGCATCCATATGACAAGGAGCCCGGGCTGACAGGGCTAGTCGTAAACCCAAAGTGGCACAAACTTACAGGGACAGGCATCCATGACCCAGCATCGAACGTGTCGGTCATCAGCGAGTGAATCCAGGCTGTAGCAGTACTGGGCTAGCAGGACTCCGGTGAACCGGGCTGTAGCGGGCTAACAGGACTCCGATATTCATCGCGTGACATTTCCCCGAAGGGACACACACAGGAACGAAGAAGGACACATGCCGGCCAGCCTAAGTGTTCCGGAGCAGTAGCAAGCTACCATGGCTCAGTGGAAGCACTAGGAGACATTTCCCGGTAAGAGAGGCTACTAAGGATGAACAACTAGATAGTCAGATCCCACACATACCAAGCATTTCAATCACATACACATAATATGCTCGATATGTGCAAATACAACATGGCATCACAACATGACTCTACAACTCAAGTATTGTATTCAAAAGGCTCCGAGGAACGAGATATTACAAACATGGGTCTCATGGCCCAACATTCAGAGCATTCAAGTAAAAGCACATGCGGAAGCTTAACATGTCTGAGTACAGACATCTACAAAAGAAAAAGGCTGAGAAGCCTGACTATCTACCAGATCCTGCCAAGGGCACAAGATCGTAGCTGAGGTAACAAGCTAAACATCGAAGTCCACGCGGAACTACTAGCGAGACTGAAGTCTCTCTACAAAAACATAAATTAAGCAACGTGAGTACAAATGTACCCAGCAAGACTTACATCAGAACTAACTACATATGCACCATTATCAACAAAGGGGGTGGTGGAGTTTAACTGCAGCAAGCCAGCTTTGACTCGGTGGCTATCCTGAACTACGACTGCAAGAAACTCTTTTGAGGTGGCGCACACGAGTCCACATATTCACCATATCAATACACCACTATGGATCTGCTCCCGTCTCCGTACGAGAATGCCATCCATAGCACTCACGCTTATCTTGCGTATTTTAGAGTATCCACTTTCACTTGTCTATGAACTGTACAGGCAACCCAGAAGTCCTTTACCGTGGACACGGCTATTCGAATAGAACATATTAACCCTGCAGTGGTGTACTTCTTCACACACGCTCTCTCCACTTACCGCCATGTACACCTCATGTATCTTGGCAACCTTCAAGCGGAAACCTGGCGAGGGAGTCGGCCACGACTTGACTAACCGCACAAGTCTCTCGTCCAGGTTTATCGCCTATTCGAGTTCCATCCGCAAGGAGATCCGGCCGGGGTGTCGCTCACGGCCCCAAACGATGTGTGCAGGGTTCCCAAGCCCACCATCCGGGTGCCACTTGGCACACCAGGCCACTGTGCCTAGTCTATCCCAAGCCCACCTGTACCGGGTGCCACTTGGTAGACTACTAACACTACCTACAAACACCAGAAACTAGTTGCAACTCCTTGACAGAGATCATGTTGATTAATAAGTCAAGAGGGGTCGAGTTACCGGAACCCAATGTGTGGTAGTAACTGTTGATGGATCACAAACACAGAACTTAGTTCCTGAGGACGGCTGCAATGAGACAACCCACCATGTACTCCTACATGGCCTCTAACCAGTAACTTTACCAAATCGTGTTCACACACTTAGCTCTCAACAATAGGACATGTTCACACACCTCCGATTCATCCCGGATGATTCAAACCTGACTCAACTCTAAGAAGTAGCAGGCGTGACGAACAAGCATGAATGAGTAGGCACATCAGGGCTCAAACAACTCCTACTCATGCTAGTGGGTTTCATCTATTTACTTTGGCAATGACAGGTCATGCAGAGGATAAAGGGGTTCAACTACCGCAGCAAGTAATAGATATGCCGTTGTTGTCCTAATGCAGTAAAAGAGAGCAGGAGCGAGAGAGTGGGATTGTATCGGAATGAACAACGGGGTTTTGCTTGCCTGGCACTTCTGAAGATAGTATAGTTCTTCATCGGTGTCATCGAACTCATCGTTGGAACAACGTCTACTGAGAGGGGACAAATACCGGCAAACAAGGAAGAACACAATCAATGCTATGCAACAATATGATGCATGATCATGACATGGCAATATGGTGTGGTTTGAGCTAATGCAACTAGCAACCAGATTAAATGAAGTTGGTTTGAATCCAAGATTAAAATTCAAACTCCATATATGGATATTTAAATGCCATTTATATGATTTGTGCTAAAGAGTAGTCATAAGTTGTTCTAACTTGCATGAAAATGGTACAGATGGATAGATTGGATTTTTCTGATCATTTTTCATATATAATTTATCTCATTTGGAGTTATGGTTAAATTTCTATGATTTTTACAAGTTTTAAACATTTTCTGGAATTTCCTGAATTAGATTTAATCTAGAAATTCCTTTACTGCGTCAGCAATGTGTAAGCATGATGTCAGCAGGTCAAAGGGGCTGGTCCGGGTCAAACCTGACCAGTGGGGCCCATTGGTCAGTGTCACATTGCTGGCTTGGGTCTCTAACGGGCGGGGTCGGTCAAGGGCCACGTCAGCAAGGTGAATGCTGACGCGTGGGGCCACGGTAATTAGTTAAAACTAAACAGGAAATAAACTATGATTAATTTTGGGTGTGGGGTCCATATGTTAGTGGGTCAGGGGGCTAATTAGCGGGTGATTAGGCCTAAGTAGGTGGCCACATTGGCGGCTAATCGCCGGCGACCACAGGCCACGGCGAAGGCGTCAGGTTTGCTCCTCCGACGACCAAACGAGTGGCGGAGGGGCTCTGCGTGGAACTGGTGCTCATCTGCATCCAATGGAGCAAGTAGCTGTGGCTGGGGTGGTTTACAGCGCCGACGGCGTCGAGCTTTGCGACGGCCGGAGCTCGGCAAGGTCGGGTTCGGCGCTGTTGTGCACGGTAGGGCGAACAGGTGGCTGCACTCGGCTCCTGGGAGCATGCTGAGCCCGCGACGGTGCTCGGACGCGAGCTGCGGCTGGTGTTGGTTCGGCGGCGCTGAGGCATGGCGGCGGGGAGCTTCTGCGTCCGTGCAACTACGGCCTAGTGGACGCGGGCGAGCATGGGAGTAGGGGGAAAAGGAGCAACGGCTCACCGCAGGTCTTCTTGTGCTGCTGGCAAGGCAGGGGAGGCACGGGGTCCGGCGAATCGACGGCGCGGATCACCGGCACCCGAGGTCGAGGACGGCGGCGTTGGCGGGGAAGAAGGCCGTCCGGGCTTGCGTTCTTCTGCTTGGAGACGCGAGGCATCGCGGCGGAGTCGATGGTCATGTCGGCAGGGGGTGTGGTGGCCAGTGGTCACGGCTACGGCGAGCGGCGGCTCTGGCTGCTTTCGGTGGTCGCGTGGGAGAGAGAGCGGAGAGGGAAGGGAGGTCCAGAGAGAGTGAGAGAGGGTCGAGCGGATTGGGACGACACCGGGGCATTCATCCACGCGTCCAGGGGCTCGGTGGCAAGCAGGAGGTGGCCAGGTTCGGTTGCGCGCTCGCCACGCACCTGCTTCTCCTTCTGGCAGAAGGTTGAAGAAGCAGGCAATGCTGGCTGGGCTGGGCCAGCCAACTGGGCCGCCAGGTGGCCTGGCCAGGTGGGCTGCCCAGCAGGTAGGTCCAGGTAACTTCCTCTCCCTTCTCTTTTCTATTTAGTTTTCTGTTTTTCTATTTCTTCTATAAATGTTGGGCTTTATTAAAAATACTTAGGCACACTCAAAAATCACCAAACTGCTCATGGCCACTGTTTGGAATATATCCAACATGGAACATTTCAGTTTAGGATTATTTGGACATTTTAAATATGTTATAGAATTTAAATGTCCAAATTCAAATAGAGTATGATTTAATTCAGAGTCCAAATATGTCATGGAAAAATGTGCATCACCTCTGGCTACTGTTTACAGTATTTCCCATAAATGATGAACATTTTTGAAAGCCATTTGGACTTACGGAAAATATTTTAGGTGAACCTAGTGAATTCCATTAATGCTAGGGTTACGACAATCCCCATTTCAATTTTCTGTAAAAGTAAACATCATGCATCACCAAAGACTAGCACTAGTGCATTGCCAGAAGCTAGGGATGTGACAGCGAGTACATTCAAAAGTACTCACTGGCTTGTCCCTGCCTATTATCTTGGCCAGATTTCTTGCATGGAGAGGAGCGTTGCGATGACAGCCTCGGAACCTAAGCAACGGTGATAGCAGCCCTGGGAAGATAGGAGTTAACCTGGTCAGCTGTTCCTGTGGGAAATGGAGCCCCATAGACGCTGATGTACCACAAACCGCTTCCGCCGTCAACCACTAGCAACCTTATGTTGTACTCATAGGCCAGGGTGGTCTTGTACTACATATTATGTATTTCTGCTTGGAGTTTCTGTATCAAGTTGGTGCCTCATCAGCTAACAGTAATCCTGGGGCTGGTGAGCACAATGGCCATTTTCTGGGAATTTAATATCCGGAAAACCGGTCCTGACAGACTTGGTTTCAGAGCCAGGCTGACCATTGGCTAATCCTATCTTAGCCAGGTCGAAAAACCTAGACTAACCATCCCACCAGACCTTAGCCTAATCCTGGCCAAGCTTCTCATGTAAGATAGCCACACAGTGACCCCGACACCTTTTTGGCAGTCGGTGCCCAACCTATCAGCCTAGCCTATCGATTACGCGCTAGTTACCGACACATAAATTGTCTCATTCGCAAGCGTGCGAAGGAAGACTCCATCCCCTTTTTCCTATAAAAAGGGCACGCTAGCCTCAACACAGCACAACCCAACCTCTACCCCATACCGAGCTAAAATGCCTGGCCCCGTCAAGCACAATGAGACCACAGCAAACAACCTTGGAGGTTTTGTGACCGTGCTAGCAAACTTCACCCTCCGTGCCTTTGGATTAGAAGAGCATCTAGAATATGTTCTGTACCAAGGACCCATGAGCAGGGAAAGCCGTCAATTCTGGGCCACTTCGCACATCTATGGTAGGGGACTATCGCCCGAACGCCCCTACTGGTTCACCGGAAGGACGACTTCCTTTGAGCCACAAGCCATCCAACTAGCTGCTCGAGAGCCTATAGTTCAACTCCGGCACTTGTCGCCCAGAGTTAACTGTCGCTCGTTCTACTACTACCCCAGCCGTGACGGGTATGGTAGGCCACCTCAGGTTGTCAACGGAGATCACGAGACGGATCCTGCATTATTGCATCTGGTGCGCTATGTAAGTGCACTAGAGGAACTTCTCGATCAAATCACCCTTGATCTGATCGCAGCTCGTGGAGAACTGGTTCGCCGAGCCCCGGCAAGAGGAGAAGATGAGCCCAACACCGACAACCCAATCATGCTGTTCAGACAACCGATCGAGTCCTTGAGGTCTGCCCCAGTCATCGACCAAAATACTTTGGTGTCCCCGGAAGTGCTTCGTCGCCTTTTGGGAACACGCTCCAATGGGTTGTGGCCAGCAACCCCCGCGATGGTCATCATCGCTACCCTGACCCCGCAGCCCCTCAACCCCATCCAGCTAATACCGACGGTGAAACCCGTGGAGAAGCCTCGACGTCCACAAGGCATGCCCGCTTGGATATCAACGATGTAGACTAAGTCACTCGAGTGGTGCCGAGTCTTAGCATGCCCACACCCTGTAATTATGTAACCTTGCATCGCCTTGAATAAACACGTCCTGCTTGTGTGCCTCTGTTTTGGATGGTAGCCTTGCATAAATATGTTAGGTTGCGGTTGCATTTTTATCCTGGGCACAACTTCCAAAAACCACCCCGACGACACCCACAGTAATGCGTCGCTTTGGTGAGATATGTGTATCTGTAACGTTGACCCCGACCCTATAGAGCAGAACCGACAGACTAGTTACTCTTCACCCCCGCCCGGATGCTATATAAAAGGCCACCTCGTGACCTTGCCAAGCATCCCTCATCTTGTGCACAACTCTCACAGCCATTTCTTTACCATGCCGAGCCCCAGCATTTATCTGAGGACTCCAGACGCAACCCCAGGTAGCTTCATTAAAATTTTGTTGGACTTTACCTGCAGTACCATGAGTGCCATCCGTCCACCCCAGTACGAGCTGCTCAAATCAAGGATCACCCCTTCCACCTCGAAATATTGGGCAGTGGTGCACATCCCTCCCGCAAACCCAAACCAAGACCCAACGGAAGTCTCTTTCTTGGGGAAATCTATGCCAACCCCACATAGGGCTATAGAAGCTGCTGCGTACGAGGCGCTTGCTCGCCTTCAATTCGCGGTGCCCTATGCCAACGATCGGGGGTATTATTACTTCCCGAGTCGCGTAGCACCTGGAGAAGTGACATCTTTTCCTGGTGAACGAATCGAGAGAGACCCAGTACTGGCCAACCTGGCCCAGTATGTCATCGCTCAAGAGCGTTTGACCCAGCGAATAATGGGTTATCTCCAGAGCCTCGCTGATTTAAATCCTCAGATCGCCATCGGCAGACTACTGAGGCCCGACCAGGAGAGACGCGTTCACCGACTCGTCAATCCGCTTCCTCCGATAGAAGAAGAATGTGCCCCAATCCTAGAGACATTCTCTCAGGATCCTGTCCATTTATCGTTGTCTTTGTAAGTGTCACTGCTATGTTATTGTTTCAGTTATATGTTGCAATTTATGCATAGTATCCTAAATTGGTGCGGTAGAGTAATTTATTGTGAGTGGTTCTTACTGCTGTTAAATTTTTCGAACTGTTTTCACTCTCGGTAAATCCTGAAGTAAGATGATTTCCTGTGTTATTGCGGCATGTGTCTCTTCACGAAATAGATTTTTTATTCACGCAACACCACGACAGCAGACTCACAACCACAACCACTCGACCATACACACATTTTTGCACCTAACTAATCGCCTCACTAGCACCACAGTCTCTGAACAAGGGAATTGTGGGAAATTATTCGGGTACAAGTTACCTCCAGCACTCTGACAATAGTTATGGCTCGACACCGCACTTAATCCTCATGATCCCCGCCACCGCGGAGAGCTAACACTCGAGCAGCCGCATCGCGACGATCATCGTAGATCATCACGCACAGGTGCACAGAGAGCCCAGCAACGCCACGAACCCTCCACACACAAGGATCACGTACCAGTCTGGCATCGCCTCCGCCATTGCAGCCTCGTCTTGAGCTCCTGCAAACAGAAATGGAGAAGAAGGAATGAGAAGAAGAAGCGAAACCAGGTGTGAGGAAGAAGAAAGGAGCAGCTCGGTCGTTTTATAGCTCGAGATCGGTGTACGGTGGGCGAAGTCCACCAGCGCCGCTCGTTGCCCGATCGCCGGTGTTCGGAGGCGAATCCGCGAGCAGTGCCGACAGCGCACTGGCCCGCGCGGTGAGTGCACGCTGCACCGGCAGCTAGCACGCTGCCACTACCGCGATACGGCCTAGAAGCCCTACGCGCTAGCCATCGCCGGTGGAGAAAGCACGGGAAAGCGCACAGGAGAGAGGGAGAAGAGAGATCCAGAGGAAGAAGAAGAGACCGACAGTGCGCCTCGGATCCACCTATCAGCCAGAGAGAGCACTGTGCTCTCGGGTACGACCAACGTATTTTTTAGTAATTTAGAAGTTTATTCTAAATTTACTGTAACCAATAGTAGAATCCTGACCGTATAATTTTCCACGCAACGCCAGTATGCCACACTGTAGTTTCACACCACTTATTGCCCACTCACTGTAGCGACATCTTAATTGCATAAGTACGATGGTTATTCTTGTGATATTATTTTTTAAAAGTAGGAGTAATTCTTTATCAAAAACAGCCCTTAGCAAATCTCAAGGACGAGATTTTTCTTAAGGGGGGTAGTATTGTAACACCCCAAAAAATTAACCCTGATTTATTTTGTTTTTAATTTACCAGGAGTTTAAAAAATTTATTTTTTGGATTTTCTTTTGATCTCAGAAACCTCCCTTCTCTTTGATTTTGTGGAGTTCTTACCTTAAGGGGAAACTTCCTAAAAATATTATTGGACTTGTATACTCTCTCAATAAAACAATTCTTTTAGCAGTGGATTTATTTGCATAATTGTTTTCCTGAGCTTTATTCTTTTAAAATAATTTTTCAAAGGTTTTAGGGCCTCTTTTGCACTGCAACCATTTGATAAATGCATTTAAAATTTTCACCAAAAATTGGGGATGTAATGTGATGTTTTTAAATCACTCTAATGCAAAAATATCATTTATTCATTTGAGTTTTTAAGCTCTAACTCTAGTTTTCAAAACTGATCCAGTGGGTAGATTTTCACTACAACCTATTTAAATATTTCTTTAAAAATTGCATAAAAATTTGGAGATGTCAGTAGATGCATATAATCCTTTTTTTTTGCAAAAAACCCATAATTGCTCTTTGAAAAATCGGAGCAAATCATCCTCTTTTGCTCTCTGGTCCAGTTGGGTGTTTTGCACTACAACCCCATTTTGTTTTTCTCCATTGCCCATGATCTTTCTCCTGCTTGTAAACCATCCTACAAAACCCTTAAGTCCAGGAGAGTGGCTCCATGGGAGTATTTTTGGTACATGAAACCATATCATTTTTTTCTGGCCAGATTTGGTTTTCTCAAAGTTTTGCACTAGCAAGTTTCTATCTTTGACAAACTAACCTTGCCACCCTCTTTACCTTATAAAGAGACTAGGATCTGGAGATTTTGGCCACTCCAAGAACTGCCTAGATGCCTCTAGCATTTTGTCAAACACCTTGAGTGCATGAAAAGTTTTGACATAAGTTTTAGTTTACACTGTGAGCTTGATCCTCTGATCAAACCAGCTTGTCCACTGATCTACTTGCACACCCTAGCCTAGACCTGGTAAGCCCCAACCACACCCAAGCCTCCTAGCATGTTCCGGCATTTCGCCGAACACCTGGTGCGCGTGCTCTAGGTAC